>NW_027002821.1:75000-127500 GCF_036934945.1 Oncorhynchus masou masou | reverse complement strand
CAGTGAGTTGATTTCATTTAGTGAGCCAGTGAGACAGACACAGTCATGCACATCTGCACGTCCGCACGCTCAGAGACAGATAGTCAGAGAAGAAGACAGAGATGAGCATGATCACACTTTGCTCTCGAGAACCCATGGCACTAACGAGGCATTCTGCTTTATCCCAAGGGTTGTCAGCTGTGAGCTCTGCTTATCGGTTTGAACTATAGAAACGTCCATAATCATTGGTTGCAATACGGTTTTCGAAACATATGAAACTCATGTTCCATATCAGCAATAAATAATCCTTCAATTAAGGAAGAGACACTTAACATAGAAAGTTAGTACAGATAGCAGGTTAGCACACAGACCATGTGTTAACAGAGACCTAACAGCTGGGGAGAGTTAACAGAGACCTAACAGCTGGGGAGCGTTAACAGAGACCAAACAGCTGGGGAGAGTTAACAGAGACCTAACAGCTGGGGAGAGTTAACAGAGACCTAACAACTGGGGAGAGTTAACAGAGACCTAACAGCTAGAGAGAGTTAACAGAGACCTAACAGCTGGGGAGAGTTAACAGAGACCTAACAGCTGGGGAAGGTTAACAGAGACCAAACAGCTGGGGAGCGTTAACAGAGACCTAACAGCTGGGGAGAGTTAACAGAGACCTAACAACTGGGGAGAGTTAACAGAGACCCAACAGCTGGAGAGAGTTAACAGAGACCTAACAGCTGGGGAGAGTTAACAGAGACCTAACAGCTGGGGAAGGTTAACAGAGACCTAACAGCTGGGGAAGGTTAACAGAGACCTAACAGCTGGGGAGAGTTAACAGAGACCTAACAGCTGGGGAGAGTTAACAGAGACCTAACAGCTGGGGAGCGTTAACAGCTCATGTTTCATTTGCAGTGGACATTACTATCAGTCCTCAAAGATGAAATGACTCTACTGTTTGAGATTGGTTGACATTTTAATCATGTTTTCTCATCAAAGTAATAACTAAACACCCACAGTCAGTGATCTGATCTCTGATCTCTGTCAAAACATTTGTTTTATTCTGTCTTTGAAAACATTCGATTTTGTCTCATAAACTTTGAGACAAATGTATTATATGTACACATCTCACACTCTCTATTCTACTAATCATAAAGCCTTTCATTGAGGTTGGGTGTGTGGTGGGACGGAGGCAGAGGTGCACCCCCCTTTTGGTCCCCGGGACCAGGATTGAGAAACACTGACTTTGTACAATGTAAAAAAGTCCATGACCTTGAGTATCCATGACCCATCTAACTGTCTGCAACTGTACCAGGGAACCTGAATATGTAAATCATGACCCATCTAACTGTCTGCAACTGTACCAGGGAACCTGAATATGTAAATCATGACCCATCTAACTGTCTGCAACTGTACCAAGTAACCTGAATATGTAAATCATATAATAACCTAAAACATGAAATATGCAAACTGGAAAAAGATCTACTCAGAACAGCAGTGTGACAGTAAAAGGTGATTCAAGTCTTTTTCTGACTCTGTATCTCTCTCTATGACGTGACTTCTTACTGTTGGCTACCGAGGAAGCAGGGAAGGAGTGTGTGACATGTTTTGACATGTTGTCACAGTGGGGAAAACCAAATATTTTCAAAAACTCCTTAAAAAGGTCTGTTTTGACAGAGATCAGATCATCCACTGACTGTGGGTGTTTTGTATCTCCTTTGACGAGAAAACGTGATGAAAATGTCAAACAATCTCAAACGGTAAAGTCATTTCATCTTTGAGGACTACCAGTAATGCCCACTGCAAATGAAACGTGCTGTTAACTCTCCCCGGCTGTTAGGTCTCTGTTTACTCTGATGATGTAGAAGTAGAGAAAACATGAGTGTGTGAATATGAATCCCACCCCTCTACTATATATAGCCTCCTACTACTGTTGAAGTGCCACTTCCTGTCTCTATATCCTCCTCATGTTTTCTCTAGCACTTCATTAGGAGTAGAATATCAGTGGATGATCTGACCTCTGTCAAAACATTTGGTTTTCCCTCCTGTGGCAGCAACATGTCAGATCCTGTTGCTGTAGTATATCTCCTAGCTGCATACCAGACCAGGTCTTGGTATGACTGAGCGCTTGTGCAATTCTGACAGACAGGGCGTGTTCAAAACACTCGGGCATGCCAAATACAAAGTCAGGGGGTGAAAGCCAGTGGTTTAAAGAGACCATTTAATGTTTTAATCAGACTATGAAATCAACATAACAACAGTAGACCTGTGTCATGGCACATTTATTTGAGGTGAGGTGGGGATGGAATGGGGGGGTGCGCACGCGGTTAGAGGTTAGATGTCAGCATCTCAGCATTGAAGGCAGTGTACACACACACACACACTCCTGTCAAATTGCGGTATAAAGAACCCAGAATAAATACATGTTAGTATGCCATGCCTGTACATGAACAGCTAGACATCCTGGTTAGTTGACTTAAATAAATCCACCCACTCTGCAGCAGCATGACATCACCACTCTGGAACAACAACAACATGACATCACCACTCTGGAACAACATGACATCACCACTCGGGAACAACATGACATCACCACTCTGGAACAACATGACATCACCACTCTGGAACAACATGACATCACCACTCTGGAACAACATGACATCACCACTCTAGAACAACATTACATCACCACTCTGGAACAACAACAACATGACATCACCACTCTGGAACAACAACAACGTGACATCACCACTCTGGAACAACATGACATCACCACTCTGGAACAACATGACATCACCACTCTAGAACAACATTACATCACCACTCTGGAACAACAACAACATGACATCACCACTCTGGAACAACATGACATCACCACTCTGGAACAACAACAACAACATGACATCACCAATCTGGAACAACAACAACATGACATCACCACTCTGGAAGAACATGACATCACCACTCTGGAACAACATGACATCATCACTCTAGAACAACATGACATCACCACTATGGAACAACATCCCATCACCACTCTGGAACAACAACATGACATCACCACTCTGGAACAACATGACATCACCACTGTGGAACAACATCACATCACCACTCTGGAACAGCATGACATCACCACTATGGAACAACATGACACCAGCACTCTGGAACAACAACAAGATGACATCACCACTCTGGAACAACATGACATCACCACTCTGGAATAACAACATGACATCACCACTCTGGAACAACATGACATCACCACTCTGGAACAACATGACATCACCACTCAGGAACAACATGACATCACCACTCTGGAACACCATCCCATCACCACTCTGGAACAGCATGACATCACCACTCTGAGACAACATGACATCACCACTCGGGAATAACATGACATCACCACTCTGGAACAACATGACATCACCACTCTGGGACAGCATGACATCACCACTCTGGAACAACATCACCACTCTGGAACAACATGACACCACCACTCTGGAACAACATCACCACTCTGGAACAACATGACATCACCACTCTGGATCAACATGACATCACCACTCTGGAACAACATGACATCACCACTCTGGAACAACATCACATCCCCACTCTGGAACAAAATGACACAACCACTCTGGAACAACATGACATCACCACTCTGGAACAACATGACATCACCACTCTGGAACAACATGACATCACCACTCTGGAACAACATCACATCACCACTCTGGAACAACATGACATCACCACTCTTGAACAACATGACATCACCACTCTGGAACAACATCACATCACCACTCTGGAACAACATGACATCACCACTCTTGAACAACATGACATCACCACTCTGGAACAACATTAGATCACCACTCTGGAACAACATGACATCACCACTTTGGAACAACATCACATCCCCACTCTGGAACAACATGACATCACCACTATGGAACAACATGACATCACCACTCTGGAACAACAACAACATGACATCACCACTCTGGAACAACATGACATCACCACTCTGGAACAACATGACATCACCACTATGGAACAACATGACATCACCACTCTGGAACAACATCACCACTGGAACAATTACCCATCACCACTCTGGAACAATATGACATCACCACTCTGGAACAACATGACATCACCACTCTGGAACAACATGACATCACCACTCTGGAACAACATGACATCACCACTCTGGAACAACATCACATCCCCACTCTGGAACAATATGACACCACCACTCTGGAACAACATGACATCACCACTCTGGAACAACATGACATCACCACTCTTGAACAACATGACATCACCACTCTGGAACAACATCACATCACCACTCTGGAACAACATCACCACTCTGGAACAACATGACATCATCCCTCGGGAGTAACATCCCATCAACTTCTCCTAACCTGGCAGCAGTGTTGGAGAAGCTACTCTGAAAGTCTAGTTTTACCAAGCTACCAATTTATTCACACTGGAAGAGGTTAAGCTACACTAAAGCTACCCTTAAGAAAAATGTGTACTGAACAAAAATATAAATGCAACATGAAACAATTATGACAATTTTAATGAGTTGCAGTTCATATAAGGAAATCAGCCAATTGAAATAAATTAATAAGCCCTGATCTATAGATTTCATGACTGGGCAGGGGAGCCAGACCCAGAATGAGTTTCTCCCCACAAAAGGACTTTATGAAAGACAGAAATACTTCTCAGTTTCATCAGATGTCCGGGTAGCTGGTCTCAAACAATCCAGCAGGTGACGAAGCCGGATGTGGAGGTCCTAGGCTGGCGTGGTTACACGTGGTCTGCGGTTGTGAAGTCGGTTGGACGTACTCCCAAATTCTCTAAAACAACATTGTTGCCAGGGAATTGAATGTTCATTTATCTACCATAAGCCACTTTTTACCAGGTAAGTTGACTGAGAACACATTCTCATTTACAGCAACAACCTGGGGAATAGTTACAGGGGAGAGGGATGAATGAGCCAATCATAAGCTGGGGGTGATAAGGTGACAGCCACATTGGGAATTTAGCCAGGACACCAGAGTTAACACCCAGACTCTTACAATAAGTGCCATGGGATCTTTAGTGACCACAGAGAGTCATGACACCTGTTTAAAGTCCCATTCAAAAGACTGCACCCTGCAATGTCCCGGGGCATTGGAATGTTAATTTTAGAACAGATGAAAGGTGGCTCCTACCAGACCCCCAACACCACTTCCAGCAGCATCTGGTCTCCCATCCAGGGACTGACGGGACCAACCCTGCTTAGCTTCAGAGGAAAGCCAACAGTGGGATGCAGGGTGGTATGCTGCTGTCTACCAATGCACCAAAGTTGCACTGGTGTAATGCTCATGCTGTTGAATCAGCTTCTTGATATGCCACACCTGTCAGGTGGATGGATGATCTTGATAAAAGAGATATGCTCACTAACAGGGACGTAAGCTTTTTGTTCGTTTGGAACATTTCAGGTATGTTTTATTTCAGCTCATGAAACATGAAACCAACACATGTTGCGATTATATTTTTGTTCAGTACAGTTTCATTAACTAAAGTTACACTGAAAAAGTAGTTAACTACGTCCTAAATACTCAGTGAAAGATTATCATATGTAAATCTGAAATGTCATACTATACAAACTGCAAGAACCGAACCCTTTGAGGTCCTCAGTTAACAGAACGTGTAATTTAGCCTATTTAACTAAAAAAACTATGATTCGGGTGAGAAATTGCCAGGTCTGAAAGGAAATTATTGCCTACTTCACCCATAAAGCAATTAACTCCTGAAAACACTAACTAGATTTTAATTGACTATTTTAACTACCACCAAGCTACTGCAAAATGTACATGGCCTGGCAATGAAGTTCAGATGACCGAACACAGCACTGTACATGGTGTAGTGAGTTTACAGTGGCAGGGTAGTGAGTTTGATTCCCACGGCCACCCACACGTACACCTTGGATTAAAGCATCTGCTGGGTGGCAGGGTTGTGAGTTTGATTCCCACGGCCACCCACACGTACACCTTGGATTAAAGCATCTGCTGGGTGGCAGGGTTGTGAGTTTGATTCCCACGGCCACCCACACGTACACCTTGGATAAAAGCATCTGCTGGGTGGCAGGGTTGTGAGTTTGATTCCCATGGCCACCCACAAGTACACCTTGGATTAAAGCATCTGCTGAGTGGCAGGGTTGTGAGTTTGATTCCCACGGCCACCCACACGTACACCTTGGATTAAAGCATCTGCTGGGTTTCAGGGTTGTGAGTTTGATTCCCACGGCCACCCACACGTACACCTTGGATTAAAGCATCTGCTGAGTGGCAGGGTTCTGAGTTTGATTCCCACGGCCACCCACACGTACACCTTGGATAAAAGCATCTGCTGAGTGGCAGGGTTGTGAGTTTGATTCCCACGGCCACCCACACGTACACCTTGGATAAAAGCATCTGCTAAGTGGCAGATATTGTTGCATCATGTAACAGTTGTTACATAACATCATGGTTCTCATTACAATGGAGTTATATTCCGTCATCAGTAGTTTATCAACCAGTTTATAGAAGAGCAGCCGGGTGTCTAACAGACCAGGGTGTTTTCGATATCTACAGTTTGTTTATATGTTGTTCTAAATAGGTAGAATGGAAGTGGTACAATTCAGATTAAAAGTTGCTTATTGACTACACCTTAACACTGCTAGCCATAATACTGCTCTCTGGCAACTAACTACTGTTGATACTGAGACCTGGCATAATAACTAGTGTTGTCATACTAACTACTGTTGATACTGAGACCTGGAATAATAACTAGTGTAGTCATACTAACTACTGTTGATACTGAGACCTGGAATAATAACTAGTGTAGTCATACTAACTACTGTTGATACTGAGACCTGGCATAATAACTAGTGTTGTCATACTAACTACTGTTGATACTGAGACCTGGAATAATAACTAGTGTAGTCATACTAACTACTGTTGATACTGAGACCTGGAATAATAACTAGTGTAGTCATACTAACTACTGTTGATACTGACACCTGGAATAATAACTAGTGTAGTCATACTAACTACTGTTGATACTGAGACCTGGCATAATAACTAGTGTTGTCATACTAACTACTGTTGATACTGAGACCTGGAATAATAACTAGTGTAGTCATACTAACTACTGTTGATACTGAGACCTGGAATAATAACTAGTGTAGTCATACTAACTACTGTTGATACTGACACCTGGAATAATAACTAGTGTAGTCATACTAACTACTGTTGATACTGACACCTGGAATAATAACTAGTGTAGTCATACTAACTACTGTTGATACTGAGACCTGGAATAATAACTAGTGTTGTCATACTAACTACTGTTGATACTGAGACCTGGAATAATAACTAGTGTAGTCATACTAACTACTGTTGATACTGAGACCTGGAATAATAACTAGTGTAGTCATACTAACTACTGTTGATACTGAGACCTGGAATAATAACTAGTGTAGTCATACTAACTACTGTTGATACTGAGACCTGGAATAATAACTAGTGTAGTCATACTAACTACTGTTGATACTGAGACCTGGAATAATAACTAGTGTAGTCATACTAACTACTGTTGATACTGAGACCTGGAATAATAACTAGTGTAGTCATACTAACTACTGTTGATACTGACACCTGGAATAATAACTAGTGTAGTCATACTAACTACTGTTGATACTGACACCTGGAATAATAACTAGTGTAGACATACTAACTACTGTTGATACTGAGACCTGGAATAATAACTAGTGTAGTCATACTAACTACTGTTGATACTGAGACCTGGAATAATAACTAGTGTAGACATACTAACTACTGTTGATACTGAGACCTGGAATAATAACTAGTGTAGTCATACTAACTACTGTTGATACTGACACCTGGAATAATAACTAGTGTAGTCATACTAACTACTGTTGATACTGAGACCTGGAATAATAACTAGTGTAGTCATACTAACTACTGTTGATACTGACACCTGGAATAATAACTAGTGTAGTCATACTAACTACTGTTGATACTGACACCTGGAATAATAACTAGTGTAGTCATACTAACTACTGTTGATACTGAGACCTGGAATAATAACTAGTGTAGTCATACTAACTACTGTTGATACTGAGACCTGGAATAATAACTAGTGTAGTCATACTAACTACTGTTGATACTGAGACCTGGAATAATAACTAGTGTAGTCATACTAACTACTGTTGATACTGACACCTGGAATAATAACTAGTGTAGACATACTAACTACTGTTGATACTGAGACCTGGAATAATAACTAGTGTAGTCATACTAACTACTGTTGATACTGAGACCTGGAATAATAACTAGTGTAGTCATACTAACTACTGTTGATACTGAGACCTGGAATAATAACTAGTGTAGTCATACTAACTACTGTTGATACTGACACCTGGAATAATAACTAGTGTAGTCATACTAACTACTGTTGATACTGAGACCTGGAATAATAACTAGTGTAGTCATACTAACTACTGTTGATACTGAGACCTGGAATAATAACTAGTGTAGTCATACTAACTACTGTTGATACTGAGACCTGGAATAATAACTAGTGTAGTCATACTAACTACTGTTGATACTGAGACCTGGAATAATAACTAGTGTAGTCATACTAACTACTGTTGATACTGAGACCTGGAATAATAACTAGTGTAGTCATACTAACTACTGTTGATACTGAGACCTGGAATAATAACTAGTGTAGTCATACTAACTACTGTTGATACTGAGACCTGGAATAATAACTAGTGTAGTCATACTAACTACTGTTGATACTGAGACCTGGAATAATAACTAGTGTAGACATAGTAACTACTGTTGATACTGACACCTGGAATAATAACTAGTGTAGTCATACTAACTACTGTTGATACTGAGACCTGGAATAATAACTAGTGTTGTCATACTAACTACTGTTGATACTGAGACCTGGAATAATAACTAGTGTTGTCATACTAACTACTGTTGATACTGAGACCTGGAATAATAACTAGTGTAGTCATACTAACTACTGTTGATACTGAGACCTGGAATAATAACTAGTGTAGTCATACTAACTACTGTTGATACTGAGACCTGGAATAATAACTAGTGTAGTCATACTAACTACTGTTGATACTGAGACCTGGAATAATAACTAGTGTAGTCATACTAACTACTGTTGATACTGAGACCTGGAATAATAACTAGTGTAGTCATACTAACTACTGTTGATACTGACACCTGGAATAATAACTAGTGTAGACATACTAACTACTGTTGATACTGAGACCTGGAATAATAACTAGTGTAGTCATACTAACTACTGTTGATACTGACACCTGGAATAATAACTAGTGTAGACATACTAACTACTGTTGATACTGAGACCTGGAATAATAACTAGTGTAGTCATACTAACTACTGTTGATACTGAGACCTGGAATAATAACTAGTGTAGTCATACTAACTACTGTTGATACTGAGACCTGGAATAATAACTAGTGTAGTCATACTAACTACTGTTGATACTGACACCTGGAATAATAACTAGTGTAGTCATACTAACTACTGTTGATACTGACACCTGGAATAATAACTAGTGTAGTCATACTAACTACTGTTGATACTGAGACCTGGAATAATAACTAGTGTAGTCATACTAACTACTGTTGATACTGAGACCTGGAATAATAACTAGTGTAGTCATACTAACTACTGTTGATACTGACACCTGGAATAATAACTAGTGTAGACATACTAACTACTGTTGATACTGAGACCTGGAATAATAACTAGTGTAGTCATACTAACTACTGTTGATACTGAGACCTGGAATAATAACTAGTGTAGTCATACTAACTACTGTTGATACTGACACCTGGAATAATAACTAGTGTAGTCATACTAACTACTGTTGATACTGACACCTGGAATAATAACTAGTGTAGTCATACTAACTACTGTTGATACTGACACCTGGAATAATAACTAGTGTAGTCATACTAACTACTGTTGATACTGAGACCTGGAATAATAACTAGTGTAGTCATACTAACTACTGTTGATACTGAGACCTGGAATAATAACTAGTGTAGTCATACTAACTACTGTTGATACTGAGACCTGGAATAATAACTAGTGTAGTCATACTAACTACTGTTGATACTGACACCTGGAATAATAACTAGTGTAGACATACTAACTACTGTTGATACTGAGACCTGGAATAATAACTAGTGTAGTCATACTAACTACTGTTGATACTGAGACCTGGAATAATAACTAGTGTAGTCATACTAACTACTGTTGATACTGAGACCTGGAATAATAACTAGTGTAGTCATACTAACTACTGTTGATACTGACACCTGGAATAATAACTAGTGTAGTCATACTAACTACTGTTGATACTGAGACCTGGAATAATAACTAGTGTAGTCATACTAACTACTGTTGATACTGAGACCTGGAATAATAACTAGTGTAGTCATACTAACTACTGTTGATACTGAGACCTGGAATAATAACTAGTGTAGTCATACTAACTACTGTTGATACTGAGACCTGGAATAATAACTAGTGTAGTCATACTAACTACTGTTGATACTGAGACCTGGAATAATAACTAGTGTAGTCATACTAACTACTGTTGATACTGAGACCTGGAATAATAACTAGTGTAGTCATACTAACTACTGTTGATACTGAGACCTGGAATAATAACTAGTGTAGTCATACTAACTACTGTTGATACTGAGACCTGGAATAATAACTAGTGTAGACATAGTAACTACTGTTGATACTGACACCTGGAATAATAACTAGTGTAGTCATACTAACTACTGTTGATACTGAGACCTGGAATAATAACTAGTGTTGTCATACTAACTACTGTTGATACTGAGACCTGGAATAATAACTAGTGTTGTCATACTAACTACTGTTGATACTGAGACCTGGAATAATAACTAGTGTAGTCATACTAACTACTGTTGATACTGAGACCTGGAATAATAACTAGTGTAGTCATACTAACTACTGTTGATACTGAGACCTGGAATAATAACTAGTGTAGTCATACTAACTACTGTTGATACTGAGACCTGGAATAATAACTAGTGTAGTCATACTAACTACTGTTGATACTGAGACCTGGAATAATAACTAGTGTAGTCATACTAACTACTGTTGATACTGACACCTGGAATAATAACTAGTGTAGACATACTAACTACTGTTGATACTGAGACCTGGAATAATAACTAGTGTAGTCATACTAACTACTGTTGATACTGACACCTGGAATAATAACTAGTGTAGACATACTAACTACTGTTGATACTGAGACCTGGAATAATAACTAGTGTAGTCATACTAACTACTGTTGATACTGAGACCTGGAATAATAACTAGTGTAGTCATACTAACTACTGTTGATACTGAGACCTGGAATAATAACTAGTGTAGTCATACTAACTACTGTTGATACTGAGACTTGGAATAATAACTAGTGTAGTCATACTAACTACTGTTGATACTGACACCTGGAATAATAACTAGTGTAGTCATAGTAACTACTGTTGATACTGAGACCTGGAATAATAACTAGTGTAGTCATACTAACTACTGTTGATACTGACACCTGGAATAATAACTAGTGTAGTCATACTAACTACTGTTGATACTGACACCTGGAATAATAACTAGTGTAGTCATACTAACTACTGTTGATACTGAGACCTGGAATAATAACTAGTGTAGTCATACTAACTACTGTTGATACTGAGACCTGGAATAATAACTAGTGTAGTCATACTAACTATTGTTGATACTGAGACCTGGAATAATAACTAGTGTAGTCATACTAACTACTGTTGATACTGAGACCTGGAATAATAACTAGTGTAGTCATACTAACTACTGTTGATACTGAGACCTGGAATAATAACTAGTGTAGACATACTAACTACTGTTGATACTGACACCTGGAATAATAACTAGTGTAGTCATACTAACTACTGTTGATACTGAGACCTGGAATAATAACTAGTGTTGTCATACTAACTACTGTTGATACTGAGACCTGGAATAATAACTAGTGTAGTCATACTAACTACTGTTGATACTGAGACCTGGAATAATAACTAGTGTAGTCATACTAACTACTGTTGATACTGAGACCTGGAATAATAACTAGTGTAGTCATACTAACTACTGTTGATACTGACACCTGGAATAATAACTAGTGTAGTCATACTAACTACTGTTGATACTGAGACCTGGAATAATAACTAGTGTAGTCATACTAACTACTGTTGATACTGAGACATGGAATAATAACTAGTGTAGTCATACTAACTACTGTTGATATTGAGACCTGGAATAATAACTAGTGTTGTCATACTAACTACTGTTGATACTGAGACCTGGAATAATAACTAGTGTAGTCATACTAACTACTGTTGATACTGACACCTGGAATAATAACTAGTGTAGTCATACTAACTACTGTTGATACTGAGACCTGGAATAATAACTAGTGTAGTCATACTAACTACTGTTGATACTGACACCTGGAATAATAACTAGTGTAGTCATACTAACTACTGTTGATACTGAGACCTGGAATAATAACTAGTGTAGTCATACTAACTACTGTTGATACTGAGACCTGGAATAATAACTAGTGTAGTCATACTAACTACTGTTGATACTGAGACCTGGAATAATAACTAGTGTAGTCATACTAACTACTGTTGATACTGAGACCTGGAATAATAACTAGTGTAGTCATACTAACTACTGTTGATACTGAGACCTGGAATAATAACTAGTGTAGTCATACTAACTACTGTTGATACTGAGACCTGGAATAATAACTAGTGTAGTCATACTAACTACTGTTGATACTGAGACCTGGAATAATAACTAGTGTAGTCATACTAACTACTGTTGATACTGAGACCTACTAACTACTGTTGATACTGAGACCTGGAATAATAACTAGTGTAGTCATACTAACTACTGTTGATACTGAGACCTGGAATAATAACTAGTGTAGACATAGTAACTACTGTTGATACTGACACCTGGAATAATAACTAGTGTAGTCATACTAACTACTGTTGATACTGAGACCTGGAATAATAACTAGTGTTGTCATACTAACTACTGTTGATACTGAGACCTGGAATAATAACTAGTGTTGTCATACTAACTACTGTTGATACTGAGACCTGGAATAATAACTAGTGTAGTCATACTAACTACTGTTGATACTGAGACCTGGAATAATAACTAGTGTAGTCATACTAACTACTGTTGATACTGAGACCTGGAATAATAACTAGTGTAGTCATACTAACTACTGTTGATACTGAGACCTGGAATAATAACTAGTGTAGTCATACTAACTACTGTTGATACTGAGACCTGGAATAATAACTAGTGTAGTCATACTAACTACTGTTGATACTGACACCTGGAATAATAACTAGTGTAGACATACTAACTACTGTTGATACTGAGACCTGGAATAATAACTAGTGTAGTCATACTAACTACTGTTGATACTGACACCTGGAATAATAACTAGTGTAGACATACTAACTACTGTTGATACTGAGACCTGGAATAATAACTAGTGTAGTCATACTAACTACTGTTGATACTGAGACCTGGAATAATAACTAGTGTAGTCATACTAACTACTGTTGATACTGAGACCTGGAATAATAACTAGTGTAGTCATACTAACTACTGTTGATACTGAGACTTGGAATAATAACTAGTGTAGTCATACTAACTACTGTTGATACTGACACCTGGAATAATAACTAGTGTAGTCATAGTAACTACTGTTGATACTGAGACCTGGAATAATAACTAGTGTAGTCATACTAACTACTGTTGATACTGACACCTGGAATAATAACTAGTGTAGTCATACTAACTACTGTTGATACTGACACCTGGAATAATAACTAGTGTAGTCATACTAACTACTGTTGATACTGAGACCTGGAATAATAACTAGTGTAGTCATACTAACTACTGTTGATACTGAGACCTGGAATAATAACTAGTGTAGTCATACTAACTATTGTTGATACTGAGACCTGGAATAATAACTAGTGTAGTCATACTAACTACTGTTGATACTGAGACCTGGAATAATAACTAGTGTAGTCATACTAACTACTGTTGATACTGAGACCTGGAATAATAACTAGTGTAGACATACTAACTACTGTTGATACTGACACCTGGAATAATAACTAGTGTAGTCATACTAACTACTGTTGATACTGAGACCTGGAATAATAACTAGTGTTGTCATACTAACTACTGTTGATACTGAGACCTGGAATAATAACTAGTGTAGTCATACTAACTACTGTTGATACTGAGACCTGGAATAATAACTAGTGTAGTCATACTAACTACTGTTGATACTGAGACCTGGAATAATAACTAGTGTAGTCATACTAACTACTGTTGATACTGACACCTGGAATAATAACTAGTGTAGTCATACTAACTACTGTTGATACTGAGACCTGGAATAATAACTAGTGTAGTCATACTAACTACTGTTGATACTGAGACATGGAATAATAACTAGTGTAGTCATACTAACTACTGTTGATATTGAGACCTGGAATAATAACTAGTGTTGTCATACTAACTACTGTTGATACTGAGACCTGGAATAATAACTAGTGTAGTCATACTAACTACTGTTGATACTGACACCTGGAATAATAACTAGTGTAGTCATACTAACTACTGTTGATACTGAGACCTGGAATAATAACTAGTGTAGTCATACTAACTATTGTTGATACTGAGACCTGGAATAATAACTAGTGTAGTCATACTAACTACTGTTGATACTGAGACCTGGAATAATAACTAGTGTAGTCATACTAACTACTGTTGATACTGAGACCTGGAATAATAACTAGTGTAGACATACTAACTACTGTTGATACTGACACCTGGAATAATAACTAGTGTAGTCATACTAACTACTGTTGATACTGAGACCTGGAATAATAACTAGTGTTGTCATACTAACTACTGTTGATACTGAGACCTGGAATAATAACTAGTGTAGTCATACTAACTACTGTTGATACTGAGACCTGGAATAATAACTAGTGTAGACATACTAACTACTGTTGATACTGACACCTGGAATAATAACTAGTGTAGTCATACTAACTACTGTTGATACTGAGACCTGGAATAATAACTAGTGTAGTCATACTAACTACTGTTGATACTGAGACTATCTCTCTGTACCTGTAGCTACTGATGGTGAGTTAGAGCTCTGTCTCTTTCTACTCCTGTCTCTTTCTACTCCTCTGTCTCTGTCTACTCCTCTGTCTCTGTCTACTCCTCTGTCTCTTTCTACTCCTCTGTCTGTCTACTCCTCTGTCTCTTTCTCCTCCTCTGTCTCTGTCTACTCCTCTGTCTCTTTCTACTCTGTCTCTTTCTACTCTGTCTCTGTCTACTCCTCTGTCTCTTTCTACTCCTCTGTCTCTGTCTACTCCTCTTTCTACTCCTCTGTCTCTTTCTACTCCTCTGTCTCTTTCTCCTCCTCTGTCTCTGTCTACTCCTCTGTCTCTTTCTACTCCTCTGTCTCTTTCTACTCCTCTGTCTCTGTCTACTCCTCTGTCTCTTTCTACTCCTCTGTCTATTTCTACTCCTCTGTCTCTGTCTACTCCTCTGTCTCTTTCTACTTCTCTGTCTCTGTCTACTCCTCTGTCTCTTTCTACTCCTCTGTCTCTTTCTCCTCCTCTGTCTCTGTCTACTCCTCTGTCTCTTTCTACTCCTGTGTCTCTTTCCACTCCTCTGTCTCTTTCTCCTCCTCTGTCTCTGTCTACTCCTCTGTCTCTGTCTACTCCTCTGTCTCTTTCTACTCCTCTGTCTCTTTCTACTCCTCTTCTCAGGGCTCGTCACCATAAGGGGTGGAGCGAGAGAGGGAAGGAGGGGGGAGAGGAAAGGAGGGAGAGAGACCAATGAGAGAATGAGGGGGTGGGTGTGTGAAAAAAGGGTGAGGGGTGGGTGTGTGAAAAAGGGGTGAGGGGTGGGTGTGTGAAAGAGGGGCTGTGGTATGTGTGAAAGGGGGGGTGTGGTCTGTGTGTTTGGGGATGGGTAGAGGTTGAAGGGATTAGAGGAAGTAAAAGCGCGGAAAACAAGGTAAGGATGAATGTTTGTGCATTTTAAGATGGAAAATGAACATGTTTTAATTCTGACAGGTGATGTGTAACGTGCACATGTGTGAAGGAGGGTTTTCAGGTTTCACCTGCCTTTTGAAGGGAGAAATAGGGACCATGTGAATAATGTCATTTTAATTGTGTTAGATGATGCTCGTCACGCGTCTTTGCAAATGCCAAAATCAATGTTGTATATGAATGCCAAAGTGCACTGCAGTCATATGGCTTAAGTCCTGTTGCAGTACAGAAACAAAATACTGGGACAGTTTAATGAGATTAAAGGGGCAGTCTGCCATTGTAAAAACAAAATAAACGTATTTAAAGTAATTCTCATGATGATGTATCAATCGCAAGTTTAAATTTAGCTTTAAACTTCAATTTTGTCCCCTTTTCAATGTCCTCATCTTTACATTATGGGAACAGTAATGTGTACACACACTGTTGTTGTACTAAGCATTGAAAATAATCAGAACAAATGTTTATTTGATGCAAGACCAGATAGTATGAGGGTCAGGAGATTTGAAAATCAATACACAGGAAGAAATATGTTCATCAACAGTTTAAGAGTTTAAAAGGATGCATTATGAATTAAACATATTATTTATATATGTGTCATTTAGTAAGAAGCAGAAAATCCCCCCCCAAAAAAACAACCAAAAACATGCACCACCACGCCCATTATAATGATGCAGAAAAATGTCCTCTCTGCCTCCATCTAGTGGTGGTGATTAGTAGCTTCACTGTATCAACTGAATATACTGTTATCAGTTATCAACTGCTATCCCTGACCCTGTGACCTCTGACCCTGTGACCTGCCCAACACCATCCCTTATAAAATCCCCTTTGAGTCCCACTATGTTACCATGACAATATAACAGATACACCTCACTCAGGGGGCAGAAACCTCTGATACTGTCACTGTCTACCTTGTGAAGTAAAGGAAACCATATTACACCATAAAGTTGGAACCATCCACTCCCTGGTTGAAGAATGATGTTACCATCCAGAGTTAGTTTGGTCGCCATCGTGACAAAAAATATATATACCCATCATAATCGATGTAATCACGTTTCTCTAAAATCAATAGTAGTCTCATCACTTCCATCACTCATCAACTTCCTGTGAAACTAAAACCATAAATATATCTTGCTGTGGATTTACAGTTGAGTAACAGTGTGCAAAGCTGTCGTGAAGGCAAAGGGTGGCTTCTTTGAAGAATCTCAAAAATGAAATGATATGTTCAACACTTTTTTGGTTACTACATGATTCCATATGTGTTATTTCATAGTTTTGATGTCTTCACCATTATTCTACAATGTAGAAAACAGTAAAAAATAAATAATAAATAATAAATGAGTAGGTGTTTCCAAACGTTTGACTGGTACTGTATGTACTATATACTGGTACTGTATCTATATACTGGTACTGTGTATACTATATACATAAATACAGTGTATTCAGGAAGTATTCAGACCTCTTGACTTATTCCACATTATGTTACATTACAGCCTTATTCTAAAATGGATTAAATAGTCCCCCTCCCCCCAATCAATCCATACACAATATCCCATAATGGCAAAGCAAAAACTGTTTCTATTAAAAATAAAATACTTAAATATTACATTTACATAAGTATTCAGACACTTTACTCAGTATTTTGTTGAAGCACCTTTGGCAGTGATTACAGCCTCGAGTCTTCCTGGGCATGACACTACAAGCTTGGCAAACCTGTATTTGCGGAGTTTCTCCCATTCTTCTCTGCAGATCCTTTCAAGCTCTGTCAGGTTGAATGGGGAGCGTCGCTGCACAGCAATTTGCAGGTCTCTCCAGAGACGTTCGATCGGGTTCAAGTCCTTGAGGAACTAAAGGTGTTCAATGAATAGCTATTCAGCTGAAGGATATTCACAGAGTATACCAAGTATACCAAAACATTAGGGACACTAATACTGCCCTCAGAACAGCCTTAACTAGTCAAGGTGTGTCCTTTGGGTGGTGGACCGTTCTTGATACACAGCGGAAACTGTTGAGCGTGAAGAATCCAGCAGCTTTGCAGTTCTTGAATCAAGCCGGCGCACCAGGCATCTACTACCCTTTTGTTTGTCTTGTCCATTCACCCTCTGAATGACACACATACACAGTCCATGTCTCAGTTGTTTCAAGGCTTCTTCAACCTGTCTCCTCCCCTTCCTCTACACTGATTGAAGTGGGGTAACAGGGCATGTATTATGTGCCAGGACAGGGGCTAAAAACCCATCTCTAATTAGGTGTCAATGTCTTGTTATATTTTAATCATGTTTTGTGAAGATGCTTATGTCTACTAACTTTATTATAGGGCATGTTGGGATGTGGCCAAGAGATTTAACAACAGGGGCTGGGTCAGGGATTTCCTTACAGTTGTTGATAAGGAAATCCCACTTCATGATGATGATGATGATGATGATGATGGCAGTCTCACTCTCTCTCTCTTTTTCTCTGTCTCTTGCTCTCTCACTCTCACTCATACCCCCCCCCCCCCCCACCCACCCACCACCCACTCCCACAGACTGATGATGTCTCCAGTGCTGGGTGTGTCCTTCTTGGCCCTGGTCCTATCAGGAGGAGCCTGGGCGTTTCCTCCCATTGGGGGCGGAGCCTCCTCCCACGTCAGCATCACAGAAAAAGCCGTGCTACAGAAGGTCACAGAGGTGTGCCGGGCCATTGCAGAGTCAGAGGGACGAGACTTCACCCCAACGGTAAGTGTGTGTGTGTGTAGGTGTGCGTGTGAGAGAAAGAGAGAGAGAGAGAGAGAGAGGGGGAGAGAGGGAAGAGTTGTGTGTCAGAATCAGTGTTAAGATTTTATTTAATTTAAATGTGATTTCCTTTTCTACCCTTCCCTCAATTCTGATTGGCTGATTTCTAACCTCTAACCTTTGACCTATGATCTTTCCCTGTAGGGTAACTCTGCTGAGGAGCTGGTCCAGGCCTGCCTGGGACCCAAAGCAACAGGTGAAGTGTCAGCAGCTAAGTTCAAATCTGCCCTGAATGAGATCTACATACAGAACGGACAGGTGGACAGAGACTTTGTCAACAGGTTGGTGCTCCATTGATAGAGAATGAGGTTCACTTATTATGTCAACAGGTTGGTGCTCCATTGATAGAGAATGAGGTTCACTTATTATGTCAACAGGTTGGTGCTCCATTGATAGAGAATGAGGTTCCCTTATTATGTCAACAGGTTGGTGCTCCATTGATAGAGAATGAGGTTCCCTTATTATGTCAACAGGTTGGTGCTCCATTGATAGAGAATGAGGTTCCCTTATTATGTCAACAGGTTGGTGCTCCATTGATAGAGAATGAGGTTCCCTTATTATGTCAACAGGTTGGTGCTCCATTGATAGAGAATGAGGTTCCCTTATTATGTCAACGGGTTGGTGCTCCACTGATAGAGAATGAGGTTCCCTTATTATGTCAACAGGTTGGTCTCCATTGATAGAGGATGAGGTTCCCTTATTATGTCAACAGGTTGGTGCTCCATTGATAGAGAATGAGGTTCCCTTATCATGTCAACAGGTTGGTGCTCCATTGATAGAGAATGAGGTTCCCTTATCATGTCAACAGGTTGGTGCTCCATTGATAGAGAATGAGGTTCCCTTATTATGTCAACTGGTTGGTCTCCATTGATAGAGAATGAGGTTCCCTTATTATGTCAACAGGTTGGTGCTCCATTGATAGAGAATGAGGTTCCTTATTATGTCAACAGGTTGGTCTCCATTGATAGAGAATGAGGTTCCCTTATTATGTCAACAGGTTGATGCTCCATTGATAGAGAATGAGGTTCCCTTATTATGTCAACAGGTTGGTCTCCATTGATAGAGAATGAGGTTCCCTTATTATGTCAACAGGTTGGTCTCCATTGATAGAGAATGAGGTTCCCTTATCATGTCAACAGGTTGGTGCTCCATTGATAGAGAATGAGGTTCCCTTATTATGTCAACGGGTTGGTGCTCCATTGATAGAGAATGAGGTTCCCTTACCATGTCAACAGGTTGGTGCTCCATTGACAGAGGATGAGGTTCGTTCACGCAGATCACGCAGATGAGCAGGGACCCTGGGTATCTTGCTTTTGGTGTTTTTCAGAGTCAGTAGAAAGGCCTCTTTAGTGTCCTAAGTTTTCATAACTGTGACCTTAATTGCTTACAGTCGGTAAGCTGTTAGTGTCTTAACGACCGTTCCACAGGTGCATGTTCATGAATTGTTTATGGTTTATTGAACAAGCATGGGAAACAGTGTTTTAAACACTTTACAATGAAGATATGTGAAGTTATTTGGATTGTTATGAATTATCTTTGAAAGTCCTGAAAAAGGGATGTTTCTTTTTTTGCTGAGTTTATGTTTTTTTCAATCTTAATTTAACTAGTTTAACTAATATTCCTAAACTCATTATTACAAACATTTAGGATGTGCATCCCTCCTACACCCTTCTTCTAGTGTATCTAATATATGAACTATTTAAACAACTAATCATTGTCATTATTGTGCCAGTCCAAGTGAACATTTGTATATCACTCCTACAGCCGTTTTCTATATAAAAACAATTGATCATAATCTTTATTATAACAGCCCAGCCCATCACTTCAACTCTGAGGCGTTTGCTCTGGGCCGGCGCCTTATAACTGATGGGGTGGCCAGCATCAAGGCCAACGTACAAAAGGAGAACTTCCTGGCTGCCAGAGAGACACTGGGGAGAGTACTACACACACTACAGGTAAGAGGAGAGACACTGGGGAGAGGACTGCACACACTACAGGTAAGAGGAGAGAGAATGGGGAGAGGACTGCACACACTACAGGTAAGAGGAGAGACACTGGGGAGAGGACTACACACACTACAGGTAAGAGGAGAGACACTGGGGAGAGGACTGTACACACTACAGGTAAGAGGAGAGACACTGGGGAGAGGACTACACACACTACAGGTAAGAGGAGAGACACTGGGGAGAGGACTACACACACTACAGGTAAGAGGAGAGACACTGGGGAGAGGACTGCACACACTACAGGTAGCTAGAGAGACACTGGGGAGAGTACTACACACACTACAGGTAAGAGGAGAGACACTGGGGAGAGGACTACACACACTACAGGTAAGAGGAGAGACACTGGGGAGAGGACTACACACACTACAGGTAAGAGGAGAGACACTGGGGAGAGGACTGTACACACTACAGGTAAGAGGAGAGACACTGGGGAGAGGACTGTACACACTACAGGTAGCTAGAGAGACTGGGGAGAGGACTGTACACACTACAGGTAGCTAGAGAGACACTGGGGAGAGGACTGTACACACTACAGGTAGCTAGAGAGACACTGGGGAGAGGACTGTACACACTACAGGTAAGAGGAGAGAGACACTGGGGAGAGGACTGTACACACTACAGGTAGCTAGAGAGACACTGGGGAGAGGACTGTACACACTACAGGTAGCTAGAGAGACACTGGGGAGAGGACTGTACACACTACAGGTAAGAGGAGAGAGACACTGGGGAGAGGACTGTACACACTACAGGTAGCTAGAGAGACACTGGGGAGAGGACTGTACACACTACAGGTAAGAGGAGAGAGAATGGGGAGAGTACTACACACACTACAGGTAGCTAGAGAGACACTGGGGAGAGGACTGTACACACTACAGGTAGCTAGAGAGACACTGGGGAGAGGACTCTACACACTACAGGTAGCTAGAGAGACACTGGGGAGAGGACTTTACACAGTACAGGTAGTTAGAGAGACACTGGGGAGAGGACTGTACACACTACAGGTAGCTAGAGAGACACTGGAGAGGACTGTACACACTACAGGTAGCTAGAGAGATACTGGGGAGAGGACTGTACACACTACAGGTAGTTAGAGAGACACTGGGGAGAGGACTGTACACACTACAGGTAGCTAGAGAGACACTGGGGAGAGGACTGTACACACTACAGGTAGCTAGAGAGACACTGTGGAGAGGACTTTACACACTACAGGTAAGAGGAGAGACACTGGGGAGAGGACTGTACACACTACAGGTAGCTAGAGAGACACTGGGGAGAGGACTGTACACAGTACAGGTAGCTAGAGAGACACTGGGGAGAGGACTGTACACAGTACAGGTAGCTAGAGAGACACTGGGGGAGAGGACTGTACACAGTACAGGTAGCTAGAGAGACACTGTGGAGAGGACTGTACACAGTACAGGTAGCTAGAGAGACACTGTGGAGAGGACTGTACACAGTACAGGTAGCTAGAGAGACACTGGGGAGAGGACTGTACACAGTACAGGTAGCTAGAGAGACACTGGGGAGAGGACTGTACACAGTACAGGTAGCTAGAGAGACACTGGGGAGAGGACTGTACACAGTACAGGTAGCTAGAGAGACACTGGGGAGAGGACTTTACACACTACAGGTAAGAGGAGAGATACTGGGGAGAGGACTGTACACAGTACAGGTAGCTAGAGAGACACTGTGGAGAGGACTGTACACACTACAGGTAGCTAGAGAGACACTGGGGAGAGGACTGTACACAGTACAGGTAGCTAGAGAGACACTGGGGAGAGGACTGTACACACTACAGGTAGCTAGAGAGACACTGGGGAGAGGACTGTACACAGTACAGGTAGCTAGAGAGACACTGGGGAGAGGACTGTACACACTACAGGTAGCTAGAGAGACACTGGGGAGAGGACTGTACACAGTACAGGTAGCTAGAGAGACACTGGGGAGAGGACTGTACACACTACAGGTAGCTAGAGAGACACTGTGGAGAGGACTGTACACAGTACAGGTAGCTAGAGAGACACTGGGGAGAGGACTGTACACAGTACAGGTAGCTAGAGAGACACTGGGGAGAGGACTGTACACACTACAGGTAGCTAGAGAGACACTGGGGAGAGGACTGTACACAGTACAGGTAGCTAGAGAGACACTGGGGAGAGGACTGTACACACTACAGGTAGCTAGAGAGACACTGGGGAGAGGACTGTACACAGTACAGGTAGCTAGAGAGACACTGGGGAGAGGACTGTACACACTACAGGTAGCTAGAGAGACACTGGGGAGAGGACTGTACACACTACAGGTAAGAGGAGAGAGAGGGGGTAGGGGGTGTTAAGGGTTGTGAAATATTCTATGATTGACGGGCGGGTGGGGGCGGGCGGGTTGAATAAAGAGACAACTATACAATAAAAATGCCATACATGTGTCATTCTTATGAAATGTATATCTGCAGGACACATTGTATACAGTCCTTTTAGCATGATATATTATGTTTCATATGGTATTTATGAATTTGTGGATGTCCTTCAACCATTTGGTATGATGTGTTACAAATTACAATTCATATGATATGTTACGAATTTCAATTTGTTATTGCTAACGTTAGCTAGTGGGCTAATGTTAGCTAGGCTAGAGGTTAGGGTTAGGGGTTAGGGTTAAGGTTAGGGTTAAGGTTAGCGTTAAGGTTAGGAGTTATTTCAAAGGGTTAAGGTAAGGGTCATGGATAAGGGAAGGGTTAGCTAAAAGGGTTAAGGTTAGGAGTTATGTCAAAGGGTTAAGGTAAGGGTCATGGATAAGGGAAGGGTTAGCTAAAAGGGTTAAGGTTAGGAGTTATTTCAAAGGGTTAAGGTAAGGGTCATGGATAAGGGAAGGGTTAGCTAAAAGGGTTAAGGTTAGGGTTATTAGGTTAGCTAACATGCTAAGTAGTTGCAAAGTAGCTACAAAGTTGTACATAGTTCAAAAGTTGCTAATTACAAAAATGCTAAAGTTGTCCGTGATGAGATTCGAAAGCACAACCTTTGGGTGGCTAGATGTTTGTGTTATATGCCCGGCCAACCACTCTCTGTTCATTGTTGCCTTAAGTAAACTTCTGTCTCTTTTAACCATACCAAATGTCATATATGTTCATTGTGTTAATTTCAGTATCCAGGATAAACGGTAAAATTTACGCCATTTAGCAGACACTCTTATCCAGAGCAATTTACAGGAGCAATTTGGGTTAAGGGCATTGCTCAAGGGCACATTATTATGTAAGTGGACATTATAAAGCGTCATATTTTTCAGAATAAAAAATGGCCAGTTTGGGTAGCAGTTGTATTCAGGTTTTTACTTTTTTTGAGTAAAAGCAAACAATAAGCTATGTGTGTCTGGCTCGCAAATTCCTTTCGTTTTTTCCAATACGGCCCATTTCCTGATTGACTTTGACACCCCTGATGTAGAGCCATGACCACAGGTAAGGAGAGAGAGAGAGGGAGAGAGGGAGAGGGAGAGAGAGAGACAGAGAGAGAGAGAGAGCGACAGAGAGAGAGAGAGAGAGAGAGACAGACAGAGAGAGACACAGAGACAGAGACAGAGACAGAGAGAGAGAGAGAGAGAGAGAGAGAGAGAGACAGAGAGAGGGAGAGAGAGAGAGAGAGGGAGAGAGAGAGAGAGAGAGAGAGGAGGATGGAAAGAAAGGGGGAGTCCAACACTTTCAAGAATCAAGGGAGATAAGATCAGGAGTTGCAGACCAGCCACCAACTCCCTGAGATAAATCAGACACTTCTTTAGACCTGCATCTGATGGCGCCTCACAGACTGGAGGACAGCCAGCAACACTGCCACCCCCCCACCCACCACCACCCTCCTCCACCACTTTCCCAACTGAATGCAGATACAATGAGCTATGCCCAAGCCACACATAGTCAAAGAGGCCCCTCTACAGTACCCTCTTCAAATCCCCCTACAACCTCCCTCCTATGCGGCCAGACCAGGCCTGCCTCTGACAAGGTCAACCAGACCGGGCCCATCACAGCAAAGCTCTATCAGACCAGGCCCACCTCACACTCAGCCCAGCTCTACACAGCACCGACAACTACCCTAAGGTCTGCACTGGTAGTGCACCACATGATGCAGTCCACAACATGTATCATTCCTGCCCCCTATGGCAGCTCCAACCCTGCAACAGGAGCCACACCCAGGCCTCCTGTGCACATCTAGAATGGAGCATTGGTAGAGACTCCGGTCCCCTGCAGCCAATCAGAGTTAAAGATAAATCTAACCCTTGGTTTTCTTCTGAACTATCTGAGCTCATTTAGATGAGAAATCCGGCCTGGGCCAAAGCAAGGAAAACTGACTGTGTAGTTCTCTGGCAATCTTTCAGACAACTGAGAGAGAGAGACGTACAATCTACGTTAAGAAAGCTTTTTAAGCTCTATCTCTGACTCTGCTGGTGATCGTACATTTCTGGGGGAAAACAGTAAATGTACTGAAGCGGTACAAATTCCTCTTCCTTCCTGCCTAAGCAAGTTCTATCTGACTCTGGCATCATAATGGAGAACACTGGGACACGTGGAGCTTTTTGATCATCATTTTATCTCGGCTGGCTTTTTATTTTGAGAGAAACTGGGGTTTAATTTACACTGGTCAATCAATCGACTGCCTTTCCCTCTTCCAGCCTCTAGCTGACTTGACTGTTAACCCGTCAACTTCTAGTGAATATTTTGTGGTCATTGCGACAGTTCACTGTGATGTGCTGGGATGCCTTGCTTAAGATTCATGTCAAATAATCCACTGGGGCTGATATGCTTGATCCATTTTGGCTGCAGCTCTCTGCCCCCCTGATTGTTGTTAACCAATATTTTTAATCTGATGGACTCCCGAGTGGTGCAGCGGTCTAAGGCACTGCATCTCAGTGCTACAGGTGTACCTACAGACCCTGGTTTGATTCCAGGTTGTATCACAATCCGGCCATGATTGGTAGTCCCATAGGGCGGCTCACCGTTGGAGCAGCGTCGTCCGGGTTTGGCCGGGGTAGGCTGTCATTCTAAATAAGAATTTGTTCTTAACTGACTTGCCTGGTTAAATAAAGGTTAAAAATGAAAGATTATATATGATACTATCCCCCAAGGTTTGGAAAGTGATGACCCTTGTGACCTAAATATTGAATCGCCCTATCTCTAAATGTCCTTGACTAGCTAAAAATATTAGAATTCTTGATTCATTCTCAAGCTAAGATCTTTCTTAGCTTTGAAATGTACATCGGTCAGGTTGTAGACTAGGTCGAAGCACTATCTCTGCTGCATCCATGGGTCTAAATATACATCGGTCAGGTTGTAGACCAGGTGCATCCATGGTAGCACCATCTCCACTGCTTCCATGGTTCTAAATATCTAAATGTACATCGGTCCATGGTTGTAGACCAGGTTGTAGACTAGGTAGCACTATCTCTGCTGCATCCATGGTTCTAAATGTACATCGGTCAGGTTGTAGACTAGGTCTAAATGTACATAGCACTATCTCTGCTGCATTCATGGTTCTAAATGTACATCGGTCAGGTTGTAGACCAGGTCGTAGCACTATCTCTGCTGCATCCATGGTTCTAAATGTACATCGGTCAGGTTGTAGACCAGGAACTATCTCTGTAGCACCATCTCTGCTGCATCCATGGGTCTAAATGTACATCGGTCAGGTTGTAGACTAGGTCGTAGCACTATCTCTGCTGCATCCATGGTTCTAAAAGTACATCGGTCAGGTTGTAGACCAGGTCGTAGCACTATCTCTGCTGCTTCCATGGTTCTAAATGTACATCGGTCAGGTTGTAGACCAGGTCGTAGCACTATCTCTGCTGCATCCATGGGTCTAAATGTAAATCGGTCAGGTTGTAGACTAGGTCGTAGCACTATCTCTGCTGCATCCATGGTTCTAAATGTACATCGGTCAGGTTGTAGACTAGGTCGTAGCACTATCTCTGCTGCATCCATGGTTCTAAATGTACATCGGTCAGGTTGTAGACCAGGTCGTAGCACTATCTCTGCTGCTTCCATGGTTCTAAATGTACATCGGTCAGGTTGTAGACCAGGTCTAAATGCTGCATAAATGTACATCAATCAGGTTGTAGACTCACTATCTCTGACCAGGTCGTAGCACTATCTCTGCTGCATCCATGGTTCTAAATATACATCGGTCAGATTGTAGACCAGGTCGTAGCACCATCTCCACTGCATCCATGGTTCTAAATGTACATCGGTCAGGTTGTAGACTAGGTCATAGCACTATCTCTGCTGCATCCATGGGTCTAAATGTAACTATCGGTCAGGTTGTAGACTAGGTCGTAGCACTGTCTCTGCTGCATCCATGGTTCTAAATGTAAATCGGTCAGGTTGTAGACTAGGTCGTAGCACTATCTCTGCTGCATCCATGGTTCTAAATGTACATCGGTCAGGTTGTAGACTTGGTCGTAGCACTATCTCTGCTGCATCCATGGGTCTAAATGTACATCGGTCAGGTTGTAGACCAGGTCGTAGCACTCTCTCTGCTGCATCCATGGGTCTAAATGTACATCGGTCAGGTTGTAGACCAGGTCGTAGCACCATCTCTCGGTCAGGTTGTAGACCAGGTCGTAGCTGCATCCATGGTTCTAAATGTACATCGGTCAGGTTGTAGACTAGGTCGTAGCACTATCTCTGCTGCATCCATGGTTCTAAATATACATCGGTCAGATTGTAGACCAGGTCGTAGCACTATCTCTGCTGCATCCATGTTTCTAAATGTACATCGGTCAGGTTGTAGACCAGGTCGTAGCACTATCTCTGCTGCATCCATGGGTCTAAATGTACATCGGTCAGGTTGTAGACTAGGTCGTAGCACTATCTCTGCTGCATCCATGGTTCTAAATGTACATCAGTCAGGTTGTAGACTAGGTCGTAGCACTATCTCTGCTGCATCCATGGGTCTAAATGTACATCGGTCAGGTTGTGCAGACATCGGTCAGGTCATAGCACTATCTCTGCTGCATCCATGGGTCTAAATGTACATCGGTTGTAGACAGGTTGTAGACCAGGTTCTAAATGTACATCGGTCACTATCTCTGCTGCATCCATGGGTCTAAATGATGTGGTTAATTGTATGGATAAAACACTGTGCTGCTCTCTGTCATCGACCTGTCAAAGGCTTTTGATCCTGTTGATCAGTCACTGCTCATTCAGACGCTTTCCTCAACTGGTCGTGAACAGGCTGCATGGAACTGCCTTCAAAACCACTTGACAGATTGAACTTAATGTATACCTACTCAGGTTTCCTGGATATTAGGAATAGGGTCCCGTAGGGGTCGATTGAAGTGTCTATCTTACATCTAGAAGATATAAGAAAGTTCAGGATTTTTTTTAAATGCATATTAAACCCCTTTTTGGGGGTATGCACAAAACTACCTCCATTATGACATTATTTATTTTAACCGGTAACGAGTCCGTGACACGTGGGGTCACATTTGTTTGTAGCCCAAATGGTTCAGACGCTACAAACAGAAGTTGTTACATTGATGGTATCGACTTCAGACGAGTCTCGTGGGGCAAAATGGAGACCGCCATTATGTTCGTGAGAGTCTCATCTTTTCATAGAGTGGTTATTGTAGTAAGTAAGCCAAACCGTTCGGACCCTACAGACATTTTCGGAGGACACACAGCTCTCAATCTTTGCCTCTCCTGAGTCCGTAAAGGATTTGCAGCGATGGGACAAGACTGTAACAACCAATTGGATACCACGAAATTGGGGGTAAAAAAAATATATGTTTATGTCTCGCGGGCTGTGTTAATGCAGATTATTGAACTGATGTTCCTATCGGTCCTAAACTATGGTGACATCATCTATATGAATGTAGATGCCACCTCATTAAAGCCATTAGATGCAGTTTGTCACAGCACACTGCGCTTTATTACCGGTGACAATTTTACTGTTCAGCACAGCATTCTGTACCAGGAAGTTGGCTTGGCGTCTTTGATGTCACATAGGTTGATACATTGCTATGATTTCATTTATTAACATCATTACTAAACTTTAGACATGTGAGTTACCACACCCGGTCTCAGGGATGGAAATTCCTTTGGTCTCTACTGAGTTAGGTTAATCAGCCTTTCGTTTTTCTCTAAATGTTCTTAAATGTGATGTTTTGGTGCCTCTAGGTCAATTCAGAAAGCTGATTGAGGACCTTATTACGGATGAATGTGTTTTTTTTATGACCATGTTTTTGATTTAGGGGAGCGTATAGAAGTGGTTTTAGAAGTGGGGGGGTATCATATTATTTTTTATTTACATTTTTTGTGGGATAAACACTCCAAACAACCTACCTGACCTCTCGGAGGTGTCCGCATGGTCCTAAAGTACACCTTTTCCACGTTTTTGTATCACATTCCAGTGATAAAACTGGGGGGGGGGGATATAATTTCTGAATGTGGGAGGGACATGTACCCCCATCTCCAGTAAAAGTTGCTCCCCTGTTTTTGATGTGTGGATTTTCTGTCATTTCTGTAATTTAGGGCTGATCTGTAAAAATGACATTGGTCTCAGTATGACTCCCTGATAAAATAAAGGATAAATAAAATGAACATGAATAAAAAACATAAGGAATTAAAGGGTAGAGGGAGAAGGAGGAGGGAAGAAAACATCTCACCTCATCTCTCATTTCATATTTCACCTTGGCTCAAGTGTTACCATCTGAACCCAGTTATCTTCTGTCTAGAGGTGTCTGTAAGAGGGAATTAGATAGATGGCTTTCCCTCAGACACAGACTTGGTATATAATACATGCTTGTGTTTTGTCAGGACTTCTACAGCCACAGTAACTGGGTGGACCTGGGATACACTGAACCCTATGCCAACCTGATCCGCCCGATCTCCCACTGGAAAACCTGGCAGGTAGGGAGGGCTTGAGTTAATGCAGCAACGAGGACAGCTAGGCATGGGATCCAACTGGAGGGAGGGATGGTAGGGCAGGGAAGGAGGGAAGGTGGTAGGGCAGGGAAGGAGGGAGGGTGGTAGGGCAGGGAGGGAGGGAGGGTGGTAGGGGAGGGAAGGAAGGAAGGCGGGAGGGAGGGAGGGAGGGTGGTAGGGGGAGGGAGGGAGGGAGGGTGGTAGGGCAGGGAGGGAGGAAGGGGTGGTTGGGGAGGGAAGGGAGGAGGGTGGTAGGGCAGGGAGGGAGGGAGGGTGGTAGGGGAGAGAAGGGAGGGAGGGAGGGGTGGTAAGGAGGGAGGGAGGGGGGAGGGAGGGAGGGAGGTTGGGCAGGGAAGGGAAGGAGGGAGGGTGGGAGGGCAGGGAGGAGGGAGGGAGGGTGGTAGGGCAGGGAGGGAGGGAGGGAAGGGAGGTTGGGCAGGGAAGGGAAGGAAGGATGGAAGGAAGGTTATAGGGAAGGGGAAGGAAGGAGGGAAGGGTTATAGGGAAGGGAAGGAAAGAGGGAAGGTTATAGGAAAGGGAAGGGAAAGGGAGGGAAGGTTATAGGAAGGAAGGAAGGGAGGGAAGGTTATAGGGAAGGGAAGGGGAGGGAGGGGTTATGGGAAGGGAAGGAAGGAGGGAAGGTTAAGGGAAGGAAGGAGGGAAGGAAGGTTATAGGGAAGGGAAGGAAGGAGGGAAGGTTATAGGGAAGGGAAGGAAGAAGGAAGGTAGGGCAGGGAAGGAAGGGAGGGAGGGAGGTAGAGAAGGTTAAGGGAAGGGGGAAGGGAAGGAAGGAGGGAAGGAAGGTTATAGGGAAGGGAAGGGAAGGAAGGAGGGAAGGTTATAGGGAAGGGAAGGAAGGAGGGTGGTAGGCAAGGATGGAAGGAAGGAAGGAGGGAGAGTGGTGTGGAATGTGAAGAAAAAGAACGATAGCAGATAAAAACAGGAGACGAGAGATAAAGAGATAAATCTGAAGACAAATGACTCGACCTTCGCCTCTCCCGAGTCATTGGGGAGTTGCAGCGATGAGACAAGAATGTAATTGGAACGCAATTGGATATCAGGAATTTGGGGAGAAAAAAGGGGGAGAAATACAAAAATTAAATATATTTAAAAAAATGTAAATGCAAAAAAATATACCAAATGAAAGTATTTTATACTACAACATATCTACACTATATATACAAAAGTATGTTGATACCCCTTTAAATTAGTGGATTTGGCTGTTTCACCCACACCTGTTGCTGACAGGTGTATAAAATCGAGCACACCGCCATGCAATCTCCATAGACAAACATTGGCAGTAGAATGGCCTTACTGAAGTCTTCACTGACTTTGAACGTAGCACCGTCATAGGATGCCATCTTTCCAACATATTTTATGCCCCGCTAGAGCTGCCCGGATAACTGTAAGAGCAGTTATTGTGAAGTGGAAATGTCTAGGAGCAACAATGCGAACTTTTAGGCCACACAAGCTCACAGAATGGGACCGCCGAGTGCTGAAGCTCATTAAAATCGTATGTCCTCGGATGCAGCACTCACTACCGAGTTCCAAACTGCCTCTGGGAGCACAACTGCACAATAACTTTTCGTAGGGAGCTTCATGAAATGGGGTTCCATGGCCGAGCAGCCTCACACAAGCCTCAGATCACCATGTACAATGCCAAGAGTGTTGTAAAGCTGGCCACCATGGGACTCTGGAGCAGTGAAAATGCATTCTCTGGAGAGATGAATCACTCTTCATCATCTGGCTGTCTGATGGAGTAATATGGGTTTGGCAGATGCCAGGAGAACGCTACCTGCCTCAGTGCATAGTGCCAACTGTAAAGTTTGCTGGAGGAGGAATAATGGTCTGGGGCTGTTTTTCATGGTTTAAGCTAGGCCCCTTAGTTCCAGTGAAGGGAAATCTTAACGTTACAGCACACAATGACATTCTAGACCATTCAGTACTTCTGAGTTTGTGGCAACAGTTTGGGGAAGGTCCTTTCCTGTATCAGCTTGACAATGACCCCATGCACAAAGCGAGGTCCATAGAGAAATGGTTTGTTGAAATCGGTGTGGAAGAACTTGACAGGCCTGTGCAGAGCCCTGACCTCAACCCCATCGAACATCTTTGGGATGAATTGGAACGCCAACTGCGAGCCAGGCCTAATCGCCCAACATCAGTGCCCGACCTCACTAATGCTCTTGTGGCTGAATGGAAGTCCCCACAGCAATATTCCAAAATCTAGTAGAATGTCTTCCCAGAAGAGTGGAGGATGTTATAGCAGAAAAGGGGGGACCAACTCCGTATTAATGCCCATGATTTTGGAATGAGACAAACAAGTGTCCACATACTTTTGGTCTTGTAGTGTATTTGTATGTGTTGTAGAAACTACTGGGGACTAGCATATTGGCTTGTCTCACTGGTGATGTGTAGAGGTGTAGTGACACATTTGGGGAATTTAGAGATATCTTTCAATCATTTTGAATGACAGTGAACAAAAGTATTTCATATATTGTATAGATTTTTAAAAGAAAGAAGTTTAATAAAATCCTTATTTTACTATGAAGATAAGGTGTGTCCCTCAGTTTTATGTCATTTGTGTTACCCCCTGGAAAATCACAGATGAAAAAGATATACAATGACCTTGAGCATTCGAGCCTAGTGGTTAGAGCCTTGGGCCAGTAACCAAAAGGTTGCAGGATTGAATCCCCGAGCTGACAAGGTAAAAATCTGTCATTCTACCCCTGAGCAAGGCAGTTAACCCATTGTTCCCGGTCCCCGAAGACGTGGATGTCGATTAAGGCAGCCCCTGCACCTCTCTGACTCAGAGGGGTTGGGTTAAATGCGGAAGATTAATTTCAGTTGAATGCCTTCAGTTGTACAACTGACTAGGTTTCCCCTTTCCAAGGGTTATCTGGGGAGGGTTTATGTTAAAGAAAACAATTAGCTCATCACACCCTGTCAGTATGTCATACATTTGAGGATTCCGTGAATCATTTGGTGTGTCTCAATCCAATGTGTCACTTGCTGTTAGTCAATTTAAATGAAGGGAAATAACACTGTGAGCAAAATCATTATTCATATCACTAGAAATACATTTTTAATGGCTTGATGACCTCAGATTTGAGCATTTGTAGCCTCCATTTCAGAAAATCCTCCTTTACTTAAAATGTATCATTGGTGTTACCATCATTGATGTTACTACTCATACTGGTGGCATAATGTTATTATAATGGTAAAAACTATTTAAAGTTATTGAGGTGCCATATTAGTTCATTTAGAATGGGAAGATGTACCCAAATGCATTCATATAAAAATAAATCTGCTCTTTTTTTATGCCACCGTAATTCAAGAACGACCCTTGAAAGTTGTGTTTTGGTTTTGTAGATGTTAAAACCCCGACCTGCAGTGATTGTGCCAATGGAGGGTTCTGTTCCAACTCCATCCTGCCTAACATCCTTAATGAGAAGAAACTCACCTCTGGGTACATGGGGATCTTGTCCTCAGCTAAGCCTAAAGGTACACACACACACACGCACACACCAACACACACACTACCCTCCCCACATACCCACACACTCTCTAAATAACACCCATCATCACCTCTCCCCCCCAGGTAAGTGTAGTCATGGCGGTGCAGCTGACCTAACCAGCTCCAAGGCTCCTCGCGGGGGCATCAGCAAGGATGAGCGTCGCTCTGACAACGTGGCCCTGCACACTGCTGCTGTCACTGTGGCAACGACCGCAACCCTCCAGCTGCTGGATGACATCCGGGCGCCGCCGTGACAACAACTACCTACGGTACGGAGAGGGGTAGATGGGGGTGAAGGGAGGAGAGAGGGGGTAGAGGGGGTGAAGGGCAGGAGAAGGGTACAGGGGGTGAGGTGAGGAGAGGGGGGTAGAGGGGGTGAAGGGGAGGAGAGGGGTAGAGGGGGTGAAGGGGAGGAAAGGAGTAGAGGGGGTGAAGGGCCGGAGAAGGGGGTGAGGTGAGGGGGGGGTAGATGGGGGTGAAGGAAAGGAGAAGAGTAGAGGGGGATGAAGTGGAAAGGTAGAGGGGGGGAGGAGAGGGGAAGGGTAGAGACGGGGTGAAGCAGAGGAGACGGGTAGAGAGCGGGTAAAGGGGAGGAGTTCAGTAGGGGGGAGGAGTAGAGGGGGGTGAAGGGGAGGAGTTCAGTAGGGGGGAGGAGTAGAGGGGGTGAAGGGCAGGAGTGGAGGGGAAGAGGGAAATACCCATGTTGAAGTTACTCACAATCTCTCTCTTATCTCTCTCTCTCTCCCACAGCTTCATGGGCATAGCACGTTCGTCAGTGGTTGTTTTTGTGATCGACACCACGGGGAGCATGAGTAATGATATCCTTGAAGCCAAGAGAGTCGTCAATGAGATCATCGACAGCAAGAAGGGAACGCAGGACGAGCCCTCCCAGTACATCCTGGTCCCATTCAACGACCCAGGTAAGGCTGGCTTTTACACTCCACCAAGCATTCTCCTTAGCAAAACATCACTGACAAACTCTGGCAGTTACTGAAATGCTGGTGCGGTTTGTCGTTAAGCCAGGAAGTGGTTAGTGATCACTGTGTGTTTGTGTGTGTGTTTAGAGTTTGGACCCCTGATAAAAACGACAAACCCTAATGTTATGAAAGCAGAGATCGCTAACCTCACGGCTAATGGAGGTGGAGACCTCCCCGAGATGTGCCTATCAGGGCTCCAGGTACAGTGATTTGCATGACTATCTTCCAATCAGGTTTCAGATATAACCCCTTTCTCTATAGTGCACCTGACAATAAATAAAGACACAAAATCTCTCTCTCTCTCTCATTTCAATTCAAGGGGCTTTATTTGCACGGGAAACATATGTTTACATTGGATAAAAAAGTGAAACAAACAATAAAAAGTGAACAGTAGATATTACACTCACACAAGTTCCAAACAATAAAAAGTGAACAGTAGATATTACACTCACACAAGTTCCAAACAATAAAAAGTGAACAGTAGATATTACACTCACACAAGTTCCAAACAATAAAAAGTGAACAGTAGATATTAGAAAAGACATTTCAGACGTCATAATATGTGTTGTAACGATGTGCAAATAGTTAAAGTACAAAAGGGAAAATACATCTAAATAAATATGGGTTGTATTTACAATGGTGTTTGTTCTTCACTGGTTGTCCGTTTCTTGTGGCAACAAGTCACAAATATTGCTGCTGTGATGGCACACTGTGGTATTTCACCCAGTAGATACAGGAGTTGGTCAAAATATGATTTTTTTCTGAATTCTTTGTGGATCTGTGTAATCGGAGGGAAATGTGTGTCTCTAATATGGTCATATATTTGGCAGAAGGTTAGGAAGTGCAGCTCAGTTTCCACCTCATTTTGTGGGCAGTGTTTACATAGCTGGTCTTCTCTTGAGCCAGGTCTGCCTACGGCGACCTTTCTCAATAGCAAGGCTATGCTCACTGAGTCTGTACATAGTCAAAGCTTTCCTTAAATTTGGGTCAGTCACAGTGTTCCGTTATTCTACCACTGTGCACTCTCTGTTTAGGGCCAAATGGCATTCTAGTTTGCTGTGTTTTTCTGTTAATTCTTTCTATTGTGTCAAGTAATTATCTTGTTTTTTTCTCATGATTTGGTTGGGTCTAATTGTGTTGCTGTCCTGGGGCTCTGTGGGGTCTGTTAGTGAACAGAGCCCCAGAACCAGCTTGCTTAGGGGACTCTTCTCCAGGTTCATCTCTCTGTAGGTGATGGCTTTGTTATGGAAGGTTTGGGAATCGTTCCTTTTAGGTGGTTGTTGAATTTAACAGCTCTTTTCTGGATTTTGATAACTCTCTCTCCAGTTGGCGCTGACCGGTGCCCCTGCGTCGTCCAACATCTATGTTTTCACAGATGCCGTTGCCAAGGACATTGAATTAAAGGAAACGATCGTGGCCCTGATCAGGAGCACCAAGTCAACCGTGAGCACTTCCTCAAACACATACTGTTTTAGAGGAAAACATTTCCTGCAGTTCAGGGTTGTATTCATTAGGCCACACAGTAGCAAAACGCAGCAAAATGCGCAATTCTTATTGGACAAGTAGTCATTGCCTTTTTTCTTTCTTTCTTCGTTTGGTGCCTAATGAATATGACCAGGCAAACTCTCTCAAACACACCTATGTGTCTCTCCAGGTGTCTTTCTTCATGACTGGTGATGGTGCTGGTGCTAGAAGGAGGAGAAGGGGAGTAGAGTCCAGGGCAGCTACATTCCAGACCTACAAGGACCTGGCGCTGGCGTCTGGTGGTCAGGCCATTGGAGTCACCAAGGAAAATCTGCCCCAGGCCACTGACGTCATCATCGACTCCTCCACCTCCGCTCTGGTGAGTCAACACTGGTGGCCATTTTGATGGCCAGTTTTTTATTTAAAATCATGGGATTAGTTTTTTATTTAAAATCAATCAAAACTTGATGAATGAAAAACAAATATATGCTTAATGAACTTTAAAAATGCCTTGGCATGTCAAAATAACATAATATCATAGCATAACATAGCATAGCATAACATAGAACACTGTAGCATAACATAAAATAACATAGCATAGCATAAAATAACACAGCATAGCATAAAATAACATAGCATAGCATAACATAGAACACTGCATAGCATAAAATAACATAAAATAAAATAGCACAGCATAACATAAAATAACATAGCATAACATAACATAAACACTAGCATAACATAAAATAACATAGCATAGCATAACATAGAACACTGTAGCATAACATAAAATAACATAGCATAGCATAAAATAACACAGCATAGCATAAAATAACATAGCATAATAACATAGAACACTAGCATAGCATACTGTAGCATAACATAAATAACATAAAATAACACAGCATAACTAGCATAGCATACTGTAACATAACATAAAATAACATAGCGTAGCATAACATAGCATACTGCAGCATAACACAAATTAACATAGCATGCCAAAACCAGTAATCCCAGCCCCCGTCCCACAGGAGGGCTTTTGCTTCTTGGTAGGCTGTCATTGTAAATAAGAATTTGTTCTTAACTGACTTGCCTAGTTAAATAAAGGTTAAAAAAAGGTTAAATAAAATACATTAAATAAAAACAGTAGGTGACTATTTATGTCACTTCCACTTTCTCTCCTTTCTCATTCTGTCCTCCTCCTCCTCCTCCTTCTCCTCCTCCTCCTCCTCCTCCTCCTCCTCCTCAGGTGACAGTCCTACAGCGAGCGAGGAACCCAGGCAAAGCTGAGACATTCTCCTTCCTGCTGGACGAGTCTCTGAACAACATCACCATCTACATCACTGGAAATACCATCACCTTCACCCTGAAGAACCCTGCAGGTAAGAACCTCAAACATCCCTGAATAGTCCCTCACCTTCACCCTGAAGAACCCTGCAGGTAAGAACCTCAAACATCCCTGGATAGTCCCTCACCTTCACCGTGAAGATCCCTGCAGGTAAGAACCTCAAACATCACTGGATAGTCCCACACCTTCACCCTGAAGAGCCCTGCAGGTAAGAACCTCAAACATCACTGGAAAGTCCCTCCCCTTCACCCTGAAGAGCCCTGCAGGTAAGAACCTCAAACATCACTGGATAGTCCCTCCCCTTCACCCTGAAGATCCCTGCAGGTAAGAACCTCAAACATCACTGGAAAGATCCTCACCTTCACCTTGATGAACCCTGCACGTAAGAACCTTAAACACATAGACAGATCTAAGGTATGGTTTTAGGTAAGAATTCACCTCACAGAGTAGGATGATGTTTCCTCTGGACACTGATCTAAGGTCAGAAGTGGAGAATCTTGGTTGCTGCCCTGTAGCCAGCCGGTGTGATGGGGATGTGTGAGCAGTGGTGGGAAAAATGACTCAATTGTCATACTTGTAAAAGTAAAGAAACCTTACCAGAAAATGACTCAATTAAAAGTGAAAGTTATCCAGTAAACTTGAGTAATAGTCTAAAAGTATCTGGTTTTAAATGTACTTAAGGACAGTAGGAGAAAAAGTCATCAGTAGTCATACTTGAGTAAAAGTACAACGTAAAAGTAAATGCTATACATCAAATTCCTGATATTAAGCAAACCAGACGGACAGACAGGGACACACCCCAACACTAAGACAATATTTGTGTGTTGTGTGTCCGCCAGATCACAGGCAGTAGGGATGGCGAAGCATTATATTGATAGGTGCCATAATTCTGTCCTGCTTGAGCATTCTAAATGTAACGAGTCCTTTTAACTGCAGGGAAAACGTATGGAGTAAAAAGTACAATATTTATTTTAGGAATGTAGTGGAGTAAAAGTAAAAGTAATCAAAAATATAAATAGTCAAGTAAAGTACATATACCCCCCAAAGAACGACTTACTTAAGTACTTTACACCCCTGTGTGTGAGACAACCATGCTTGAATGTGTTCCACCAGGTGTGGCCAGGTATGTTTGACTGGCATCCTGCAATAATCCCATTTCACCCTCCTTGCCCCTACAGGTGTGACCCAGAAACAGAACGAGGACAACGGGGAACTGGGGACTGTCCAGACGGTGGGAAACCTCTTCCGGGTCCGTCTGGCCTCCAACAAACAGACAGGATTATGGGAAATCAGCATGAACTCCAACCAGCCCTACACACTGAAGGTCACTGGTGAGTTACCATAGAGATACGCATATCCTGTTTAATTATGTGTGTTACGCTCATGCTCAACACTAGAATGCAGCCATGATACATACAGTACCCAGACCTGGGTTCAAAAACTGTTTGAAATCAATTAGAATACTTTAAAATACTAATTAAAACCATGTCAAAACGATTTAACAATTTGACCCCAGGTCTGGAAGAGCCATGTAGAGAAGGGAGAGAATACAGCCCTCACTCACTGTCTGTCTGCAGCCTGGTCTCATAGACTAGATGTAACATAGTAAAAGTAAATCTTGGAAACTCAAGTTAGTATGATATGTTAAGTTTGGTATGGTTACAAAAGACAGAAGGTTTCTTAAGGCAAAAACAAAAAGAGGGTGGATAGGTGGGTGTATAATGCAAATTGTCTAACAACCCAAAGGTTATGTGTTCAAATCTCACCATGGAAAACTTTAGCATTTTAGCTAATTAGCAACTTTGCAACTACTGAGCATGTTAGCTAAACCTAACCCGAACGTTAACCCTTTTAACTAACTCTTCCCCTAACCCTAACCTTAGCTATTTGACCTAACTCTGAACCTTAACCCTAATCCAGGGGTCTCCAACCTTTTCTTGTATGAGAGCTACTTAAACAAAAACAAATAAATGTCACAAGCTACAACATTTTTAAATAGCTTTCAAATAGACACATTCTTCTCATCTCCCCTGTGACTCTTCCCCAGGCCTTTAATGTACAAGAGAAAGTAAAGCACTATGTTTTCTGTCAATGTATTGTTTGTTTCCCAAATTCGTAAACATATTTACAATTCGTAACATATTGTACCAATTGCAATTTGTAACATATCATCCGAAATGGATGATGGAAATCCACAAATTAATGCATAACATATGAAACATAACATATAACACTAAATGGAGAGTCTCGGATTTACTTCCAGAATAATCCAACATTGTGAGACCAGGTCGATGTGTGTTGAAGTGTCCGTGTGTCTGTCTCCAGGTCAGAGTACCATTGCCTTCATTTATGACTTTGTGGAGACCTTCGAGGGACCTCACCCAGGATACGCCCTCATCTCTGGCCGTCCACAAGCAGGTAAAACACTACAACATCCTCTTAAAATCATTACCATATCAAGCAGGTAATCTGTCAATCATCATTTTACTCTGGCGATGTCATGGCGACATATTCTACTTGAATGCAGCTGCGACTTAAAACACTAGAACCGCCTGGCCTTTCAGCATATACAGTGCCTTGTGAAAGTATTCGGCCCCCTTGAACTTCGCGACCTTATGCCACATTTCAGGCTTCAAACATAAAGATATAAAACTGTATTTTTTTGTGAAGAATCAACAACAAGTGGGACACAATCATGAAGTGGAACGACATTTATTGGATATTTCAAAAAAATTTTTAACAAATCAAAAACTGAAAAATTGGGTGTGCAAAATTATTCAGCCCCTTTACTTTCAGTGCAGCAAACTCTCTCCAGAAGTTCAGTGAGGATCTCTGAATGATCCAATGTTGACCTAAATATCATATCAACCTGCAAGGTGTCTAAACAAATGCTCCAATGCTTGATAAATATTGCCTAAAGGATTAATATTGCCTAAAGGATTAATATTGCCTAAAGGATTAATTTTGCCTAAAGGATTAATTACATTAAGAAATATTTGTGAAAAAATATATTTTTTAATAGTTATCTATTGAGATAGAGTCCATGGATATGTTTTGTATTATTCTACATAGTCCTACAAAAAAATGTAGGCCTATAGCTTATTTTTGTTTCCCTTACAATAAAGACATTACAGTGTAATAAATTTGATCCACTTCATTTGTAGATTCAATTATTAATAGAGTTATAGTAATTAATAAAGTCCAGTTATAGTTTTTTTTTTTGTCAAAGTAGAAACCAAAAAGCTGATGATTATATTAATAATAATAATAATAATAATATAACCAGCCAGGTGCGCAGGTGAAATTATTGTCTGTATTCCTAAACAAAAGCACCAGCGAATGAACAATTGCAAAGGATGAATTGCATAAAGAAATATTAATGAAAATATATTCATGACAAGATATAAAAACAGTAATTTGTTGATTGTCTCAGACACAGTATTGTGCAAGTTTACCCGTGCCTTTAGCATGAACCTGCGCTCCAGCAGGTATATCTCACTGGTCACCCCCAAAGCCAATTCCTCCTTTGGCCGCCTCTCCTTCCAGTTCTCTGCTGCCAATGACTGGAACTAACTACAAAAGTCTCTGAAACTGGAAACACTTATCTCCCTCACTAGCTTTAAGCACCGGCTTTCAGAGCAGCTAACAGATTACTGCACCTGTACATAGCCCATCTATAATTTAGACCAAACAACTACCTCATCCCCTACTATATTTATTTTATTTTATGTATTTATTTTGCTCCTTTGGACCCCATTATTTCTATTTCTACTTTGCACATTCTTCCACTGCAAATCCACCATTCCAGTGTTTACTTCCTATATTGTATTTACTTCGCCACCATGGCCTTTTTTTAGCCTTTACCTCCCTTATCTCACCTCATTTGCTCACATTGTATATAGACTTATTTTTCTACTGTATTGTTGACTGTATGTTTGTTTTACTCCATGTGTAACTCTGTGTTGTTGTATGTGTCGAACTGCTTTGCTTTATCTTGAGCAGGTCGCAATTGTAAATGAGAACTTGTTCTCAACTTGCCTACCTGGTTAAATAAAGGTGAAATATATATATATATATATTTTGAATCAACTCTTCTGCACTATTAAATTAAACCAACCTCTTCACCCTCCTTACCATTCAGTTAGGCCTAATTTTAAATCAATTGTGAAGTAAGGTGCACAGTTATTGCCCGTTCATTTGTCACTCATTCAGTAGACTGGCATCAATTGCTTCTCTGGATAGAGTCAAGGATATAATGTTTAGCATTATTCTAAAGGCCTACTGCAACATGTAGCATGACTTCGTTTAACCTTACAATACAGTTGATTAGTCATATAAAACAGTCCCATAACAGCTTCTTTTTACAAAGTAAGACTTCAAAGCGAATGGTGTCCACACCCAAGGCGCCTGGTCAAATTATTTTCTGCTGATAAATAGGCATAACACAAACTCATCATTCAATTATTGTTTTCTAAATTTAATCAACTTATTCACCCTCATCATTCAGCTAGGCCTAATTTAAGTTCAATTGTGAAGTAGGGTGGTCATCCATTGGTCATTCATTCAGATAGGAGAGAGAGACGCGTTAGTGCCTGGCTTGGTACCAATGTCATGTGTTGTTTTGGCGGATGAAGTTAGGAATAAGAGTGACAAACCAGATAGAAAGGCTTTAAATATGTGTGAAATACATTTAGGAAAAGTCAGGGTAGGAGCAGGACATAGCTTTTTTTGTGGGGGGGGGGGGGGGGGGGCAGATGTTTGTGTGTGTGTTAAAGCCTTTAGATTCAGTTATACCAAAGTGCACATGGTTTTACCACGGGGCCACGGGGCCACAAGTTCTGGTTCACTGCTTTCTCTATCAGCAGGTAGGCTGGTCCTTTTTGATGTATTGTAGGTCAAAACATTGGATCCTGTTCATTTATAGACACATCACAGGTACTGTATGACCTGCTCTTGATAACTCTTGAAATTCCTTCCTTCAATCTTCAGAACACAGATGGATGCATTGGTGCCCTTCGGGCGACTCAGATTGTTGGTTGAGGAACTCTACTGAGCAAAGTGGTTGTTTTTCATGATTCATGTTTGGTATTTAAAAAGCATTTGTTAGTGTATTTCCTATGCTCCCATGCTGCCTCGATTGTGCTCAATTGTGGACCATCATGCCTTTACCACTGGGATTCCTTGTCAAAAACATCATTACTACCTATAATCAGTCACAAAACATCATTACTACCTATAATCAGTCACAAAACATTACTACCTATAATCAGTCAAAAACGTCAGTCACAAAACGATTACTACCTTAATCAGTCACAAAACGTCATTACTACCTATAATCAGTCACAAAACGTCATGACTACCTATAATCAGTCACAAAACGTCATTACTACCTATAATCAGTCACAAAACGTCATTACTACCTATAATCAGTCACAAAACATCATGACTACCTATAATCAGTCACAAAACGTCATTACTACCTATAATCAGTCACAAAACATCATTACTACCTATAATCAGTCATTACTACCTATAATCAGTCACAAAACGTCACAAAATGTCATGACTACCTATAATCAGTCACAAAACGTCATTACTACCTATAATCAGTCACAAAACGTCATTACTACCTATAATCAGTCACAAAACGTCATTACTACCTATAATCAGTCACAAAACGTCATTACTACCTATAATCAGTCACAAAACGTCATTACTACCTATAATCAGTCACAAAACATCATTACTACCTATAATCAGTCACAAAACGTCACAAAACGTCATTACTACCTATAATCAGTCACAAAACATCATTACTACCTATAATCAGTCACAAAACTCATTAACCTATAATCAGTCACAAAACATTACTACCTATAATCAGTCATTACTACCTATAATCAGTCACAAAACGTCATTACTACCTATAATCAGTCACAAAACGTCATTACTACCTATAATCAGTCACAAAAAACGTCATTACTACCTATAATCAGTCACAAAACATCAATCCTAGTCACAAAACGTCATTACTACCTATAATCAGTCACAAAACATCATTACTACCTATAATCAGTCACAAAACGTCATTACTACCTATAATCAGTCACAAAATGTATTACTACCTATAATCAGTCACAAAATGTAATTAATGTTTTAATGTATCTGACCCTAGAACAGTTACATAGCCACACCCTTCAAGAGTCATGTTTAATTATAATTTGTCATAATGTATCCTGTTTAGCCACACCCTCCTCCTCTCTCTTCCTCTTTTATCTCCCTATCCTTATACTCTTCCTCCTCTCTCTCTTCCTCTTTTATCTCCCTATCCTTATACTCTTCCTCCTCTCTCTCTTCCTCTTTTATCTCCCTATCCTTGTACTCTTCCTCCTCTCTCTCTCTTCCTCTTTTATCTCCCTATCCTTATACTCTTCCTCCTCTCTCTCTTCCTCCTCTCCTCTCAGGTATGCCTGCCATGTTGTTGGTATCCGTGTTGGGCAGAAAGGGCCCAGCCTCTGTCAAGGTGGCTGACATTGCCTTGGTGACAGTGTCAGGGTCAGAGGTCGTAGGCGGGGCCCTGGAAGACATGGGCAACGGGAAGTTCCTAGTTACGGTAACCAAGGTCCCTGCGGGGGAGTTTGTGGTGCTGTTGAACGGGACAGACGTGGTCTCCTCCACCGTGTTCCAGAGACAGTCCACCACTCAGATGTCCGTCTCCAAGGTTACCATCAAGGTAAGTGATGCTGACACACTTCCTGTTTGCATTGAAAATCGGATTTGTAAATCGTGAAGGAGTTCATATTGCATGTTGGGATAGTGTTTGACAAAAACCATGGTCATAGACATTTTTAAAAGTGGACCTCACAACAGCTCCTCGACCATGCCTCTGTCTTGTTGTTCTTGTCTTCTCAGGCCGTGGTGGACAGAAGCATGGAGCCTGGTAAACCCTTCACCCTTCCCTTCACCGTCATGACCGACGCCACTGGAGGCAGCTACAAAATCAGTGCCAGAAACGACAGAGACTTCGAAATGAACGTCCCCGGCAGGTAGGGATCACAGCTGGAATATCAAAGCCTGTGACTGATTCTAGATCAGTTTGTACACATTGGCCATAGGAATCATTTCAGCATAAACAGATTAGGGACCAAAACAGATCTGTTCAAAATCAGCTTCTCCTCTATGCTGGCAAAAAACCTTAATAAAAATTGTCCTCTCTTGGCATCACTTGTATTGACACTTAATGCTAACCCATTGCTGCTGCTAACTTAACAGCATCGCTGTGACCACCGGTGGAAACGCCACCGGTGAACTGACCATCACGGTGCCCGCCAACACACCCTCAGGAACAGACGTCACCCTGACCATCGAGGCTGTGGCGCCCGGGGCGTCCGACTCCAACTACGCCGTCCTGCGCCTCTCTGTTGTCACCAAGGTAACCTCAGATATATGTACAGATATAGCAGATATGCTGGAGAGTGGAGGTATAGATAAAGACACACTAGAGACCTGAGAGGCCTATATGAGCTTTGTCCACCATATGGGTTGTCTCCACTATATGAGCTGTCTCCACTATATGGGCTGTCTCCACTATAAGGGCTATCTCTACTATATGAGCTGTCTCCACTATATGGGCTATCTCTACTATATGAGCTGTCTCTACTATATGAGCTGTCTCCACTATATGAGCTTTGTCCACCATATGGGCTGTCTCCACTCTATGGGCTATCTCTACTGTATGAGCTGTCTCTACTGTATGAGCTGTCTGTACTATATGACCTGTCTCCACTATATGAGCTGTCTCTACAATATGGGCCGTCTCCACTCTTTGGGCTATCTTTACTATATGAGCTGTCTCCACTATATGAGCTGTCTCCACTCTTTGAGCTATCTCTACTATGTGAGCTTTGTCCACCAAATGGGCTGTCTCTACTATATGAGCTGTCTCTACTATATGAGCTGTCTCCACTATATGAGCTTTGTCCACCATATGGGCTGTCTCCACTCTATGGGCTGTCTCCACTATATGAGCTGTCTCTACTATATGAGCTGTCTCTACTATATGAGCTGTCTCCACTATATGAGCTTTGTCCACAATATGGGATGTCTCCACTCTATGGGCTATCTCTACTGTATGAGCTGTCTCTACTATATGACCTGTCTCCACTATATGAGCTGTCTCTACAATATGGGCCGTCTCCACTCTTTGGGCTATCTTTACTATATGAGCTGTCTCCACTATATGAGCTGTCTCCACTATATGAGCTATCTCTACTATATGAGCTTTGTCCACCATATGGGCTGTCTCCACTATATGAGCTGTCTCCACTATATGAGCTATCTCTACTATATGAGCTTTGTCCACCATATGGGCTGTCTCCACTATGTGAGCTGTCTCCACTATGTTGGCTGTCTCCACTATATGGGCCGTCTCCACTCTCTGGGCTGTCACCACTTCTCCCTCACCATGATGATTGCGGTGTCTCTCTCTCTCTCTCTCTCTCTCTCTCTCTCTCTCTCTCTCTCTCTCTCTCTCTCTTTCTCTGCAGGTGACAGATTTCACCCCTCCCCAGTGTGAGATGGTTCTCACCTCGTCGGTCGACTGCCCAGCTGACCCAGCAGGCTGCAGCTCCGCCTTCTGGCAGCTCTCTGCCAACCTGACCGACGGTGTCAATGGCACGGGCATTACCAGCCTCAAACACCGCCAGGGAGCGGGCAGCCTCACCCACACGGACCTGAAGCAGGCGGTCATTGCAGCAGCGTTCAACGCTTCGTGCTGCTCTCTGACAGTGGAGCTGGTGGCGGTGGACAGAGCCATGAATGTCGGCACCTGTCGGGTTTCCATCGTCCGCAACGCGGGACCGCCCTCCATCGCTCTGTCCCTCCCACTGTTGGTGTGTCTGCTGGTCTCTGCCTTCTTCACTACGTCCTTCACTGACTTACTTATCTGATTTTAACCTCATGGACTGACTGACTGCCAACCTTAAACTTAAAGAAGATACATTTCTCAACCAAATTTCTATGTTTGATGTAAATGGCATGTTATAGAAGGGTTCAGAATACCTGTTTTGTGATTTCACCTGTTTTTGAGAACTTATCCCAAATAGCAGATCACTTCCTCATCCTCGTTGTGTAGTACGAGGCTCTGAAAGAACATGAAGAAAGGCTCCAAAAACACCCAGACACGTCCTTTTTCTGAAACGGCAAATATCTCAGTATAGTGATGCAGGTCTTTAGATGTTGTACACATGAAATTGTGCCTTTCAGAACTTTATCCTCAATATTATATTCCTTTTTTGCGCCACTCGAGACGTTTCCCCTCCTATATCGGGTGCTTTGCCTTAACTTTCTGAAGATCAACAGCGTTTTATCCTTTCGACAGGAGGGGATTTTGTCTTTTTTCAAACTTTCTTTATTTCATCAAACGATGATGAAAATTGTTTTTTTTTTTACATAAATGATGATTACCGAATAATGTTGAAGGTATCCCTCTACACGTGATGTTACACTTCACCATAAAGCTCCCCTCTACACGTGATGTTATCACTTCACGCTCCCCTCTATGATGTTATCACTTCACCATAAAGCTCCCCTCTACACGTGATGTTATCACTTCACCATAAAGCTCCCCTCTACATGATGTTATGTTATCACTTCACTTCATAAAGCTCCCCTCTACACGTGATGTTATCACTTCACCATAAAGCTCCCCTCTACATGTGATGTTATCACTTCACCATAAAGCTCCCCTCTACACGTGATGTTATCACTTCACCATAAAGCTCCCCTCTACACGTGATGTTATCACTTCACCATAAAGCTCCCTCTACACGTGATGTTATCACTTCACCATAAAGCTCCCCTCTACACGTGATGTTATCACTTCACCATAAAGCTCCCCTCTACACGTGATGTTATCACTTCACCATAAAGCTCCCCTACACGTGATGTTATCACTTCACCATAAAGCTCCCTCTCTACACGTGATGTTATCACTTCACCATAAAGCTCCCACCATCTACATGTGATGTTATCACTTCACCATAAAGCTCCCCTCTACACGTGATGTTATCACTTCACCATAAAGCTCCCCTCTACACGTGATGTTATCACTTCACCATAAAGCTCCCCTCTACACGTGATGTTATCACTTCACCATAAAGCTCCCCTCTACACGTGATGTTATCACTTCACCATAAAGCTCCCCTCTACATCTACACGTGATGTTATCACTTCACTTCATGTGATGTTATCCATAAAGCTCCCCTCTACATGTGATGTTATCACTTCACCATAAAGCTCCCCTCTCACTTCACCATAAAGCTCCCCTCTACACGTGATGTTATCACTTCACCATAAAGCTCCCCTCTACACGTGATGTTATCACTTCACCATAAAGCTCCACTCTACACGTGATGTTATCACTTCACCATAAAGCTCCCCTCTACATGTGATTCTAAATGCCTACTGCTTGCGAAAGCTATTTCTCAACTATAAACACAATGTTTCTTTGCAAGATCCTTGTCCTGACATTCCAGAATCCCTGAATTGCTTCGCCTTGATTTTCTGATTGGCTGGATACAAGCTTCAACATCCAATTATTTCAGATCTAGTAGAGTGCAAGTTTCACTATGGCACTGTGGCGATATTTTGGCACATGATGATAATTATTAGAATATGACAAATATCAGTCAATTCTTGCGTTCTATTCATGCTGGCTTTTGCCTGAGACGTGAAACAGATAGGTTGGAGGGCAGACAGACTATCACCAATGTATTAATTGCCAATTTGCCTAAATGGGTAATGGAAACACTTCAACCACAACGTTTTTGTTCGACCCTATAGGTGTGATGTCATTACGTCCATCTGTTTTTATCCACACAAGACAGTTCAGTGGAAACGCGCCGTAGCAGGTAACTTTCTAAATGTCTACAAAACATCACTGGACAAGTGAATGGAAACCTAGCTAGTAATGGTGCAATTGGGCATCAGGTTACTGTATGATATGATAAGGAAAGCTAATATGTTTATTAACACCTATCCAGGTGTTGTTAGATCTGGCAGGCATCTGCAAAGTTTTCATCTGGGAACGTACCCAAGGCCACCATGAAAATGAATGTTTCTCGTGTAGAAAAGAGCCAGCAGCTTCTCTCAAGGCAATTTCTCAACATGTTACTTGCACTGTAATATTGATGTTTTAATGTTTGTCTCCAGTTTACCTCTCTGGCGTGAATAAAAAGCTCTGCTGTCCTGCTGCACTGGTGACTCGTGTTATTTGTTTTGTTATGATACGGAGGGAGTTTAGTAGCCTTGTGAAACTAGCCCGGGCCCGGTTTCCCAAAGTAATCTTAAGGCTAAATTCATCTTCAGAACCTTTGTAGGAACATCGTTAAATCCGAGCTGTTTCCCAAAACTGTCGTTATTAACGTTGCACTTGAAAACACTCATAATCTAAGCACTGCCTCAGACCACACGTAGAACAGCTAAGTGCTTTGTTAAATGTTTTGTTGCTCTCCTGTGTCACTTTATACAGCGAAGATGTCTGCTAAACATAGAATCACGTGTTTTGTCAATTTCTCTGTGAGTGCCGATAACTTCAGAACCAAGTTGACTACAAATACAAAGATGACTGCATTCAACTATAAATATATTAGGTAATAGGACTATTTCAATCATATATTCATGTTCAATCTATTTGGAAGCTTGTAGCCTACGCTACTGTCTGTCATTTGTCTCATATTTCATGATGTGTAGCCTAACTTGCACAACGATGTACCAAATCTGTAACATAAAATCCCCACTCTGGAACAACATGACATCACCACTCTAGAACAACATGATATCACCACTCTGGAACAACATGACATCACCACTCTGGAACAACATGACATCACCACTCTGGAACAACATGACATCACCACTCTGGAACAACATGACTTCACCACTCTGGAACAACATTACATCACCACTCTGGAACAACATGACATTATCACTCTGGAACAACATCACATCAACACTCTGGAACAACATGACATCACCACTCTGGAACAACATGACATCACCACTCTGGAACGACATGACATCACCACTCTGGAACAACATCATCACCACTCTGGAACAACATCACCACTCTGGAACAACATCACATCACCACTCTGGAACAACATGACTTATCACTCTGGAACAACATCACATCAACACTCTGGAACAACATGACACCACTCTGGAACAACATGACATCACCACTGGAACAACATGACATCTGGAACAACATGACATCACCACTCAACAACATCTGGAACAACATGACATCACCACTCTGGAACAACATGACATCACCACTCTGGAACAACATCACATCACCACTCTGGAACAACATGACATCACCACTCTGGAACAACATGACATCACCACTCTGGAACAACATGACATCACCACTCTGGAACAACATGACATCACCACTGTGGAACAACATGACATCAGCACTCTGGAACAACATGACATCACCACTCTGGCCAATCCCCCACCTGGCTCCACTGAAGGGACACCACTCCTTGATAAGGGCCATGTCATGGAGTCCAAAATACCAATGTCTTTAACCAATAGACATTCACTAAATGTAGCATTCTAGCCTCATAAAATATTTTCTACTTCCTGATTGACTACTATAATTCCACCCAGTCTGCAGCATCACATCATCACCCTGACCACTTATCCTAGCCTGTCGGCCCTAGTAAACTACAGATGACGGAATACAGCCCTGTACATAGTGTAGTGTGGTCCTCTGTAGCTTGGTTTGTAGAGCATAGTGTTTGTAACGCCAGGATTGTGGGTTTGATTCCCGGGACCCATATGTGAAGTGTTTGCAAACGTGACAACAAGTTGCTTTGGATAAAAGTGTCTGCTAAACAGCATGTATGATTATATCATGTAATAGTTATTTAATAAAAATTACAATCCGGTTGTATTCTGTTATCAACCAGTTTATGAGGGCAGCCGGGGGGGTCTGTGATTTAAAAAAAAAAGATATGTCATGAAAATGTATGTACCAATCGCAGACTGTAGCTTCAAACTTGATTTTTAATCCCCTCTTCAATGCTCCCAGCTTTTACATTACGGTGACAGTAATGAAGTCCACACGTCCACTGTTATTGTAATAAGGATGGGAAATAAGCAGAACTCATGTATGGTTAATATAATGAACAGATTATATGAGGTCAAGGAGATGGAACATTAAAACACATGACGATACATGCAGTAAGAGTTGAAGAGTTTAAATGGATGCATTATCAGTGAAATGCAGATTTATTTTGTTATTCATATTTTATAAATATTTCAATTAGAAATAATAAAGCATTCAAATGCAAAACACAAACAGAGATTGGACTCTACCTACCGTGTGTATTTATCCTGCTGTTTTTACCAAACAAATGTCAATTATCATGATTAAGAAACACACCCTCTCTGCCTCCATCTAGTGGTGATTATGATGATCTTCACTGTATCAACTGAACATGCATCAGTTATCAGCTGCTATCACTGACTCTGTGACCTGTCCAACACAAACTGTTATTAACCCTTCAAAGTCATATAACGTTACCATGACAACAGAACAGATACACACCTCACCAAGGGGGCCTGGGAAGAACCATCTGATACTGTCACTGTCCTCTCTCCTCTGTCTCCTGCCCACTCCACTCCCAGGGGTAAAGCAGGTACTGTGTGTGTGTGTGTGTGTGTGTGTGTGTGTGTGTGTGTGTGTGTGTGTGTGTGTGTGTGTGTGTGTGTGTGTGTGTGTGTGTGTGTGTGTGTGTGTGTGTGTGTGTGTGTGTGCGTGCGTGCGTGCGTGCGTGCGTGCGTGCGTGCGTGTGTGTGTGTGCAGACTGGGGTCAGAGTCAAAGAGGTGAATATGGGTTGGTGATCAGGGCAGTGACAGGACAGGGTTTCCTAGGGACGTCATAAGGGGCTTCACCCTCTAACTACTGTTATAAAACTGGGCTGAGCTGCCCAGCTAAGCAGAACTGTGAGACTGTGAACTTGTAAATACACTATAGCCCATATTAAAACACACACACATATTAAAACACAAGCATATTCACACATGTCACCTGTGAACATAGGATGTTGCCATGGAAACTGTTACGTGAGCTGATGGGTCTGATGTCAGGTGCTTCTTGCGCTGGTTATCAAAACAACTCTTCAGAAAATTCCAGACAACCCACTTGGACACAGATGTCAAGTCAACTTCTATTCCACGTTGGTTCAACGTAATGTCATTCAAATGAAGTGGAAAGCATGTTGATTCAGCCAGTGTGCACCCAGTGGGTTATCTGTGACGAACGGTAATAAACGCTGATTACCTTTATCGATGCCAAATAGCAATCACCTGTCTGCCTTGTGAAATAATATCATTATACTGTAAAGTATCCACCCTAAAGTTACTGCCATCCTCTCCCTAGTCATCAGTCTCCACTGCCTGTCCTGAACCACCGCCTGTCCTGAACCAACGCCTGTCCTGAACCACTGCCTGTCCTGAACCAACGCCTGTCCTGAACCACCGCCTGTCCTGAACCACCGCCTGTCCTGAACCAACGCCTGTCCTGAACCAACGCCTGTCCTGAACCAACGCCTGTCCTGAACCAACGCCTGACCTGAACCACTGCCTGTCCTGAACCACCGCCTGTCCTGAACCAACGCCTGACCTGAACCACTGCCTGACCTGAACCACTGCCTGTCCTGAACCACCGCCTGTCCTGAACCACCGCCTGTCCTGAACCACCGCCTGTCCTGAACCACCGCCTGTCCTGAACCACCGCCTGTCCTGAACCAAAGCCTGACCTGAACCACTGCCTGTCCTGAACCACCGCCTGTCCTGAACCACCGCCTGTCCTGAACCACCGCCTGTCCTGAACCACCGCCTGTCCTGAACCACCGCCTGTCCTGAACCACCGCCTGTCCTGAACCACCGCCTGTCCTGAACCAACGCCTGTCCTGAACCACGCCTGTCCTGAACCACCGCCTGTCCTGAACCAACGCCTGTCCACCGCCTGTCCTGAACCACCGCCTGTCCTGAACCACCGCCTGTCCTGAACCACCGCCTGACCTGAACCACCGCCTGTCCTGAACCACTGCCTGTCCTGAACCATAGAGAATCATGTTACCATCTGAGAGGAAAAAAATGAAAAAATATCTTTAATAAGTTTCCTTTCAAAGTAATCACCTTCTTTAACATCAAT
>NW_027002821.1:0-70000 GCF_036934945.1 Oncorhynchus masou masou | reverse complement strand
AGGTAGCTAGAGAGACACTGGGGAGAGGACTGTACACACTACAGGTAAGAGGAGAGACACTGGGGAGAGGACTACACACACTACAGGTAGCTAGAGAGACACTGGGGAGAGGACTGTACACACTACAGGTAAGAGGAGAGACACTGGGGAGAGGACTACACACACTACAGGTAGCTAGAGAGACACTGGGGAGAGGACTGTACACACTACAGGTAAATGTTTTGAGACACTGGGGAGAGGACCTCACACAGTGTTGGGCTAACAGGTTCCTAGAGAGACACTGGGGAGAGGACTCAAACTACAGGTAGCTAAGAGACACTGGGGAGAGGACTACAAATCACTCACTGCCCAGGTAACAATGACACTTCCCACTACAGGTAAGAGGAGAGACACTGGGGAGAGGACTCACACACTACAGGTAATTAAACACTTGGGAGAGGACTGCAAGACTACAGGTAGCTAGAAACACTGGGGAGAGTACTTTTTTTCACTACATAAGAGGAGAGAATTGAAAATATATGCAAACATTTCTGGTAGCTAGAGAGACACTGGGGAGAGGACTGTACACACTACAGGTAAGAGGAGAGAGACACTGGGGAGAGGACTGTACACACTACAGGTAAGAGGAGAGAGACACTGGGGAGAGGACTACACACACTACAGGTAAGAGGAGAGAGAGGGGGAGGGGGGTGAAAGAGGGGATATGCAAACATTTCTGGTAGCTAGAGAGACACTGGGGAGAGGACTGTAAACACTACAGGTAGCTAGAGAGACACTGGGGAGAGGACTGTACACACTACAGGTAGCTAGAGAGACACTGGGGAGAGGACTGTACACACTACAACTCTTTTCTAGTGCTCCTAAATGTTTTGTTGTGCTCCTAACTTGTGTATGGCGCTGTAGGTAGCCTCGCGGTTATAGTGTTGGGCGAGTAACCAAAATGTTGTTGGATCAAATCCTTCAGCTAAAAAGGTACAAATCTGTCTCTCTGCCCCTGAACAATGTTCCCCAGTAGGCCATCATTGTAATTAAAAAATTGTTCTTAAGACTTGCCTAGTAAAATGAAAGTTAAAAACATTTTTTTTTCAAATAAATTAAGAATTAAAATAACAAATGTTTTTGTTGCACCAGTGTGATTAGAGACCTGTCTGCAGGTAAGGGGGATAGGGAGGAGGAGTGGGAGAGGGAGAGAGAGAGTGGAGAGGGAGGAGAGAGGAGAGTGGGAGAGGGAGGAGAGGAGAGAGAGGAGAGAGAAGAGGGGAAGAGTGAGGAGTGGGAGAAGGAGGGAGGAGTGGGAGAGGGAGAGAGAGGCGTGGGAGAGGGAGGGAGAGGAGTGGGAGAGGGAGGAGAGAGAGGAGAGGGAGAGAGGGGAGTGGGAGAGGGAGGGAGAGGAGTGGAAGTGGGATAGGGAGGAGTGGGAGAGGGAGGAGAGAGAGGAGAGGGAGAGAGGAGAGTGGGAGAGGGAGAGAGAGAGGAGAGAAGGAGAGAGAATGAGGAAGAGGGAGGAGTGGGAGAGGGATGGAGAGGAGTGGGAGAGGGAGGGAGAGGAGTGGGAGAGGGAGGAGAGAGAGGAGAGGGAGAGAGGGGGGAGTGGGCGAGGGAGGGAGAGGAGTGGGAGAGGGAGGAGAGAGGAGAGGGAGAGAGGGGAGTGGGAGAGGGAGAGGGAGGAGTGGGAGTGGGAGAGAGGAGTGGGAGTGGGAGAGAGAGAGGAGAGGGAGAGAAGGAAGTGGGAGAGGGAGAGGGAGGAGAGAGTGGTGAGGGAGAGGGAGGAGAGAGTGGTGAGCGAGAGGGAGAGGGAGGAGAGAGTGGAGAGAGAGAGGGAGGAGAGAGTGGTGAGGGAGAGGGAGGAGAGAGTGGTGAGGGAGAGGGAGGAGATTGTGGAGAGGGAGAGGGAGGAGTGGGAGAGGGAGGAGAGAGGAGAGGGAGAGGGAGGAGAGAGTGGAGAGGGAGAGAGATGAGTGGGAAAGGGGGTGGAAGGGAAAGAGGGAGAAAGTCTGAACTTCCAGGAATGAAGGGAGATCAGGTAAGGAATAAAAGGATTGAGGAAGATGGGGGGGGACATCTGTCTCACCTCATCTCTCATTTCATATTTCACCTTGGCTCAAGTGTTACCATCTGAACCCAGTTATCTTCTGTCTAGAGGTGTCTGTAAGAGGGAATTAGATAGATGGCTTTCCCTCAGACACAGACTTGGTATATAATACATGCTTGTGTTTTGTCAGGACTTCTACAGCCACAGTAACTGGGTGGACCTGGGATACACTGAACCCTACGCCAACCTGATCCGCCCGATCTCCCACTGGAAAACCTGGCAGGTAGGGAGGGCTTGAGTTAATGTAGCAACGAGGACAGCTAGGCATGGGATCCAACTGGACGGATGTAGGTAGGGCAGGGAAGGAGAGAGGGTGGTAGGGCAGGGAAGGAAGGAGGGAGGGGGTGGTAGGGCAGGGAAGGAAGGGGGAAGGAGGGGGGGTGGTATTGCAGGAGGGAAGGAGGGAGGCGTGCTTGGAATGTTAGAGAAAAGTACGATAGCAGATTAAAAAGGAGAGACGAAGAGAGAAATCTGCTGCTACCTCTGGCTTCTTGCGAAAGTGAGGTCATTAATTGTTTACAGGGAGTCTAAAGGGCAGACAGAAAGGGACACAAACACATATAATCTCCTATGTTCAACAGAGCGAGATAAAGCTGAAGAGTCTGAGGGAATTATGGGTAAGAGAAAGGACCACCACGCCCATTTAGGGTTTAGGAGAGTGTGTGTGTGTGTGTGGGGGGGGGGGGGTTAATGATTTGTGGTGGTAAATGATGTTCCTTGACAATTTAGTTAACTGTTATTTTATAAGAAAACATTGTGATTTGGTTCGGTAGATGTCAGCACCCCGACCTGCAGTGACTGTGTCAGTGGGGGGTTCTGTTCCAACTCCATCCTGCCTAACATCCTTAATGAGAAGAAACTCACCTCTGGGTACATGGGGATCTTCTCCACAGCTAAGCCTAAAGGTATACACACACACACACACACACACACACTACCTTCCCCAGATACCCACACACTCTCTGTATAACACCCATCATCACCTCTCCTCCCCCAGGTAAGTGTAGTCATGGCGGTGCAGCTGACCTGACCAGCTCTGAGGTTCCTCGCGGGGGCATCAGCAAGGATGAGCGTCGCTCTGACAACGTGGCCCTGCACACTGCTGCTGTCACCGTGGCAACGACCGCAACCCTCCAGCTGCTAGACGACATCCGGGGAGCCGCCGGTGACAACAACTACCTACGGTACGGAGAGGGTGGAGGGGGTGAAGGGGGTGGAGGGGTGAAGGGGAAGAGAGGGGTAGAGGCTGGTGAAGGGAGAGGGGTAGAGGGGAGTGAAGGGGAGGGAGGGGGTAGAGGAGGGTGAAGGGGGAGAGGAGAGAGGGGTGAAGGAGGGAGAGGGGGTGAAGGGGAAGAGAGGGGTAGAGGGGGTGAAGGAGAGGAGAGGGGTAGAGGGGGGTGAAGGGGAGGAGAGGGGGTGAAGGGGAAGAGAGGGGTAGAGGGGGGTGAAGGAGAGGAGAGGGGTAGAGGGGGGTGAAGGGGAGGAGAGGGGTAGAGGGGAGTGAAGGGGAGGAAAGGGGGTGAAGGGGAAGAGAGGGGTAGAGGGGGTGAAGGAGAGGAGAGGGGTAGAGGGGGGTGAAGGGGAGGAGAGGGGGTGAAGGGGAAGAGAGGGGTAGAGGGGGTGAAGGAGGGGGGTAGAGGGGGTGAAGGGGAGGAGGGGGGTAGAGGGGAGTGAAGGGGGAGGAGAGGGGTAGAGGTGGGTGAAGGGGAGGAGAGGAGTAGGGGGTGAAGGAGGGGGGGTGAAGGGGAAGAGAGGGGTGAAGGGGAGTGAAGGGGAGGGAGGGGGTGAAGGGGAAGAGAGGGGTAGAGGGGGTGAAGGAGGGGAGAGGGGGAGAGGGGGTGAAGGGGAGGAGAGGGGGTGAAGGGGAAGAGGGGGTAGAGGGGGTGAAGGGGGGAGGGGGGGTAAAGGGGAAGGAGGGGGTAGAAGGGGGAGAGGGGTAGAGGGGAGGTGAAGGGGAGGGAGGGGGTGAAGGGGAAGAGAGGGGTAGAGGGGGGTGAAGGAAAGGAGAGGGGTAGAGGGAGGGGAGGAGGGGGGGGGGTGAAGGGGAGGGGGAGAAGGGGGAGGGGGGAGTAGAAGGGGGGTAGAGGGGGTGAAGGGGAGGAGAGGGGGTAGAGGGGGGAGAGGGGGGAGAGGGGTAGAGGGGGGGAGAGGGGTGAAGGGGGAGGAGAGGGGGTGAAGGGGGTAAGGGGGGAGAGAGGGGGTAGAGGGGGGGGGGAGAGGGGAGGGAGAGGGGTAGAGGGGGAGGGGGAGGAGAGGGGTAGAGGGGGGAGGGGGGAGAGGGGGAGAAGGGGGGAGGGGGTAGAGGGGGTGGGGGAGGGGAGAGGGGGAAATACCCAGAGGGGTTGAGGGGGAGAAGGGGAGGAGAGGGGTAGAGGGGGAGGTGGGGAGGAGAGGGGTAGAGGGGGGAGAAGGGGAGAGGGGTAGAGGGGGGTGAAGGGGAGGAGAGGAGGTGAAGGGGAAGAGAGGGGTAGAGGGGGTTGAAGGGGAGGAGAGGAGGTGAAGGGGAAGAGAGGGGTAGAGGGGGGTGAAGGGGAAGAGAGGGGTAGAGGGGGTTGAAGGGGAGGAGAGGGGTAGAGGGGGGTGAAGGGGAGGAGAGGGGGTGAAGGGGAAGAGAGGGGTAGAGGCTGGTGAAGGGGAGGAGAGGGGTAGAGGGGAGTGAAGGGGAGGAGAGGGGTAGAGGAGGGTGAAGGGGAGGAGAGGAGTAGAGGGGTGAAGGAGAGGAGAGGGGGTGAAGGGGAAGAGAGGGGTAGAGGGGGGTGAAGGAGAGGAGAGAGGGGTAGAGGGGGGTGAAGGGGAGGAGAGGGGGTGAAGGGGAAGAGAGGGGTAGAGGGGGGTGAAGGAGAGGAGAGGGGTAGAGGGGGGTGAAGGGGAGGAGAGGGGTAGAGGGGAGTGAAGGGGAGGAAGGGGGTGAAGGGGAAGAAGGGGTAGAGGGGGTGAAGGGGATCCTTGAAGGGGAAGAGAGGGGTAGAGGGGGTGAAGGAGAGGAGAGGGGTCATGAAGGGGAGGAGAGGGGTAGAGGGAGTGAAGGGGAGGAGAGGGGTAGAGGGGTGAAGGAGAGGAGAGGGGTAGATGAAGGGGAAGAGAGGGGTAGAGGGGAGTGAAGGGGAGGAGAGGGGTGAAGGGGAAGAGAGGGGTAGAGGGGGTGAAGGAGAGGAGAGGGTAGAGGGGGTGAACCCAGGAGTGAAGGGGAAGAGAGGGGTAGAGGGGGTGAAGGGGAGGAGAGGGGGTAAAGGGGAAGAGAGGGGTAGAGGGGGTGAAGGAGAGGAGAGGGGTAGAGGGAGGTGAAGGGGAGGGGAGGGGGTAAAGGGGAAGAGAGGGGTAGAGGGGGGGGGAAGGAGAGGGGGGTGAGGAGAGGGGTGATGGAGAGGGGTGTGGGGGGTGAAGGAGAGGAGAGGGGTAAGGGGGAGAAGGGGAGGAGGAGGGGTCAGGAAGGGGTGGTTAGTGGGGAGGAGAGGGGTCAGGGGGGAGAAGGGGAGAGGGGTAGTGAAGGGGAGGAGAGGAGGTGAAGGGGAAGAGAGGGGTTTGAAGTGGGAGGAGAGGAGGTGAAGGGGAAGAGAGGGGTGTGTAGAGGGGGTTCGGGGAAGAGAGGGGTAGAGGGGGTGATAGGAACGACAAACCCTGATGAAGGGGAGGAGAGGGGTTATGAAGGGGAACAGAGATAGAGGGGGGTGAAACTCAAAGCTGAGGGGGTGAAGGGGAAGGAGACCTTCCTGAGGGGATGGGGTAGAGGGGTAGAGAAGGGGGTGAAGAGAGGGGTAGAAGTCTACAGGGGAGGGGGGGTAGAGAGGGGTAGTACAGGGGTAGAGGGGGAGAAGGGCAGGAGTGGAGGGGAAGAGGGAAATACCCATGTTGAAGTTACTCACAATCTCTCTCATCTCTCTCTCTCTCCCACAGCTTCATGGGCATAGCGCGATCAGCAGTGGTTGCTTTTGTGATCGACACCACGGGGAGCATGAAGGATGACATCCTTGAAGCCAAGAGAGTCGTCAATGAGATCATCGACAGCAAAAAGGGAACGCAGGACGAGCCCTCCCAGTACATCCTGGTCCCATTCAACGACCCAAGTAAAGCTGGCGTTACACTCCACCAAGCATTCTCCTTAGCAAAACATCACTGACAAACTCTGGCATTCACCAAAATGCCTGTGTGATGTGTGGTTAAGTCAGGAAGTGGTTAGTGATCAGTGTGTGTTTGTGTGTGTGTGTAGAGTTCGGACCCCTGATAAGAACGACAAACCCTGATGTTATGAAAACAGAGATCGCTAAACTCAAAGCTGATGGGGGCGGAGACCTCCCTGAGATGTGCTTATCAGGTCTACAGGTACAGTGATTGACATGGCTATATTCCAATCAGCTTTCAGATATAGTCTCATTCTTTGTTTATAGTGCACCTGACAATAAATAAAGACACTAAGCATTCTCTCTCTCTCTCTCTCTATCTCTCTCTCTCTCCAGTTGGCGCTGACCGGTGCCCCTGCGTCGTCCCACATCTATGTTTTCACAGATGCCGTTGCCAAGGACATTGCGTTAAGGGACACCATCTTGGCCCTGATCAGGAGCACCAAGTCAGCTGTGAGCACTTCCTCAAACACCTCCTCAAACACTTCCTGTTTTAGAAGAAACCATGTCCTGCAGTTCAGGATCTTGTTAATTAGAGCACACAGTAGCAAAACGCAGCAAAATGTTTTCCAACGGCAAACAATAACAAGCCATTCTTATTGGACAAGTAGTCATTGCCTTTTTTCTTTCTTTCTTCGTTTGGTGCCTAATGAATACGACCAGGCAAACTCTCTCAAACACACCTATGTGTCTCTCCAGGTGTCTTTCTTCATGACTGGTGATGGTGCTGGTGCTAGAAGGAGGAGAAGTGGAGTAGAGTCCAGGGCAGCTACATTCGAGACCTACAAGGACCTGGCGCTGGCGTCTGGTGGTCAGGCCATTGGAGTCACCAAGGAAAATCTGCCCCAGGCCACTGACGTCATCATCGACTCCTCCACCTCCGCTCTGGTGAGTCAACACTGGTGGCCATTTTGATTTGGATCAGTAGTTGATTTGGAATAATTCAAAACTTGATCAATTAAAAAACACATGCTTGATAAATAATGAATTTTAGAAATGCCTAGACATAATTGTTATATCTATGAAAATTAAATCCTCCAAGTTACAAAAAACTAAACATACCATTTCTATCCTCCTCTCTCATTCTGTCCTCCTCCTCCTCCTCCTCCTCCTCCTCCTCCTCAGGTGACAGTCCTACAGCGAGCGAGGAACCCAGGCAAAGCTGAGACATTCTCCTTCCTGCTGGACGAGTCTCTGAACAACATCACCATCTACATCACTGGAAAGTCCCTCACCTTCACCCTGAAGAACCCTGCAGGTAAGAACCTCAAACATCCCTGGATAGTCCCTCACCTTCACCCTGAAGAACCCTGCAGGTGGGAACCTCCAACACCTACACACTGATCTAATATCAGTTTTCAGGTAAAGGTTCACCTAACTGAATAGGATGACATTTCCCCTAGACACTGATCTAATATCAGTTTTCAGGTAAAGGTTCACCTAACTGAATAGGATGACATTTCCCCTAGACACTGATCTATGGTTAGTTTTCCCTCCTTAATGGTTACAGTTGACCTGTTTTGCGTGTTTACGTATGTAGCGATCTTAATGTTTTTAAGGCACAAAGCATATTTCAACAAGGTATCATGAACCAGGTATATCCCATTGACAGTATGTTTGACTGTCATCCTATTTGACTGTCACCCTCCTTGCCCCTACAGGTGTGACCCAGAAACAGAACGAGGCCAACGGGGAACTGGGGACTGTCCAGACGGTGGGAAACCTCTTCCGGGTCCGTCTGGCCTCCAACAAACAGACAGGATTATGGGAAATCAGCATGAACTCCAACCAGCCCTACACACTGAAGGTCACTGGTGGGTTACCATAGAGATACGTCTGTTCTATTAAATATGTGTGTTATGCTCACGCTCAACACTAGATAGCAGCCTGGATACACACAGAGCCCAGACCTGGGTTTAAATAATCCATTCAAATGTGTCACATGCACCAAATAAACTCAAAAAAGAAATGTCAATTTTTCAGGACCCTGTCTTTCAAAGATAATTCGTAAAAATCCAAATAACATCACAGATCTTCACTGTAGAGGGTTTAAGCACTGTTTCCCATGCTTGTTCAATGAACCATAAACAATTAATGAACATGCACCTGTGGAACGGTCGTTAAGACACTAACAGCTTACAGACGGTAGGCAATTAAGGTCACAGTTATGAAAATTTAGGACACTACAGAGGCCTTTCAACTGACTCAGAAGAAAGATGCCCAGGGTCCCTGCTCATCTGTGCGAACGTGCCTTAGGACTGCAGATGTGGCCAGGGCAATAAATTGCAATGTCCGTACTGTGAGACGCCTAAAACAGCATTACAGGGAGACAGGGCGGACAGCTGATCGTCATTGCAGTGGCAGACCAAGTGTAACAACACCTGCACAGGATCGGTACATCCGAACATCACACATGCGGGACAGATACAGGATGGCAACAACAACTGCCCGAGTTACACCAGGAACACACAATCCCTCCATCAGTGCTCAAACTGTTCGTAATAGGCTGAGAGAGAATGGACTGAGGGCTTGCAGGCCTGTTGTAAGGCAGGTCCAGACATCACATCACCGTCAGCAACGTCGCCTATGGGCACAAACCCATCGTCGCTGGACCAGACTGAGGACTGGCAAAAAGTGCTCTTCACTGATGAGTCACGGTTTTGTCTCACCAGGGATGATGGTCGGATTCACATCTTTCGTCAAAGGAATGAGCAGTGTACTCTGGAGCGTGATCGATTTGGAGTTGGAGGGGAAGTGGTTTGGGGAAGTGTGTCACAGCATCATCGGACTGAGCTTGTTGTCATTGCAGGCAATCTCAACGCTGTGCGTTACAGGGAAGACATCCTCCTCACTCATGTGGTACCCTTCTTGCAGGCTCATCCTGACATGACCCTCCAGCATGATAATTTCACCAGCCATACTAGTCGTTCTTCGCGTGATTTCCTGCAAGACAGGAATGTCAGTGTTCTGCCATGGCCAGCGAAGAGCCGGGTCTCAATTCCATTGAGAAGTCTGGGACCTGTTGGATCGGAGGGTGAGGGCTTGGGCATTCCCCCCAGAAATGTCCGGGAACTTACAGGTGCCTTGATGGAAGAGTGGGGTAACATCTCACAGCAAGTACTGGCAAATCTGGTGCAGTCCATGAGGAGGAGATGCACTGCAGTACTTAATGCAGCTGGTGGCCACACCAAATCCTGACAGTTCCTGTTGATTTTGACCCCCGCTTTGTTCAGGGACACATTGTTCCATTTCTGTTCCTCTGTGGAACTTGTTCAGTTTATGTCTCAGTTGTGGAGTCTTGATATCTTCATACAAATATTTACACATTAAGTTTGCTGACAATAAACACAGTTAACAGGGAGGACGTTTCTATTTTTGGAAGTTTACATACACATCAGCCAAATACGTTTAAACTCTGTTTTTCATAATTCCTGACATTTAATCCTAGCAAATATTCCCTGTCTTTGGTCAGTTAGGATCACCACTTTATTATAAGAATGTGAAATATCTGAATAACAGTAGAGAAAATTATTTATTTCAGCTTTTATTTCTTTCATCACATATCCAGTGGGTCAGAAGTTTACATTCACTCAATGAGTATTTGGTAGCAATGCCTTTAAATTGTTTAACTTGGGTAGAACGTTTTGGGTAGCCTTATACAAGCTTACCAAAATAAGTTGGGTGAATTTTGGCCCATTCCTTCTGACAGAGCTGGTGTAACTTAATCAGGTTTGTAAGCCTCCTTGCTGACACACGCTTTTCCAGTTCTGCCCACATTTTCTATGGGATTGAGGTCAGGGCTTTGTGATGGCAACTCCAATACATTGACTTTGTTGTCCTTAAGCCATTTTGCCACAACTTTGGAAGTATGCTTGGTGTCATTGTCCATTTGGAAGACCCATTTGTGACCAAGCTTTAACTTCCTGCCTGATGTCTTGAGATGTTGCTTCCATATAGCCACATAATTTTCCGGCCTCATGATGCCATCTATTTTCCTCGTGATGCCATCTATTTTGTGAAGTGCACCAGTACCTCCTGCAGTAAAGCACCCCCACAACATGATGCTGCCACCTCCGTGCTTTACGGTTGGGATGGTGTTCTTCGGCTTGCAAGAATCACCTTTTTTCCTCCAAACATAACGATGGTCATTATGGCCAAACAGTTTGATTTTTGTTTCATCAGACCAGAAGATATTTCTCCAAAAAGTATGATTTTTGTCCCCATGTGCAGTTGCAAACCATAGTCTGCCTTTTTTATGGCGTTTTTTGAGCAGTGGCTTCTTCCTTGCTGAGCGGCCTTTCAGGTTATATCGATATAGAACTTGTTTTACTGTGGATATAGATACTTTTGTACCTGTTTTCTCCAGCATCTTCATGGTCCCATGGTGGTCTGCGTGGTCCCATGGTGTTTATACTTGCGTACTATTGTTTGTACAGATGAACGTGGTACCTTTAGGCATTTGGAAATTGCTCACAAGGATGAACCAGACTTGTGGAGGTCTAGAATTGTTTTTCTGAGGTCTTGGCTGATTTCTTTTGATTTTCCCATAATGTCAAGCAAAGAAGTGCTGAGTTTGAAGGTAGGCTTTGAAATACATCCACAGGTACACCTCCAAATGACTCAAATGACGTCAGTTAGCCCATCAGAAGCTTCTAGGGCCATGACATATTTTTCTGGAATTTTCCAAGCTGTTTAAAGGCATAGTTAACTTAGTGTCAACTTCTGACCCACTGGAATTGTGATACAGTGAATTATAAGTGAAAAAATCTGTCTGTAAACAATTGTTGGAAAATGACTTGTGTCATGCACAAAGTAGATAACCAACTTGCCAAATCTATAGTTTGTTAACAAGAAATTTGTGGAGTGGTTAAAAAACAAGTTTTAGTGACTCCAACCTAAGTGTATGTACACTTCAGACTTCAAATGTATGCTATGTTTGATATAGTTACATAAGACAGAAGATTTCTTAATGCAAAAACACAAAAGGAGGATGGATGTTTGGTCGTGGTGGATGGGTGGGTGTATTACGCAAACGTCTAGCATCCCAAAGGTTGCTTGTTAATAACTCACCAGAACAATTTGAGCAACTTGAGTGTGTGTGTGTGTGTGTGTGTGTGTGTGTGTGTGTGTGTGTGTGTGTGTGTGTGTGTGTGTGTGTGTGTGTGTGTGTGTGTGTGTGTGTGTGTGTGTGTGTGTGTGTGTGTGTGTGTGTGTGTGTGTGTGTGTGTGTGTCCAGGTCAGAGTACCATTGCCTTCATTTATGACTTTGTGGAGACTTTCGAGGGACCTCACCCAGGATACGCCCTCATCTCTGGCCGTCCAAAAGCAGGTAAAACACTACAACATCCTCTTAAAATCATTACCATATCAAGCAGGTAATCTGTCAATCACAATTTTACTAAGGCGACATCATGGCGACATCATCTACATGAATGCAGCTGCCACTTCATTACAGCCGTTAGAGGCAGATGATCATTGTGCATGTTGTTTGTCTCACCGGCGAGAGGTTTTGCACTCATCACTGTATTCTCTATCAGAAAGTAGGCTGGCCCTCTTTGATGTTGTGTGGGTCGAAACAATGCATTCTGTTCATTTATAAAGCCTACTTCATCAAAGTCATAAAAAGCAGTTAATTGTTATTTGTAATAATTGATCTGAACCTAGAACAGTTACATAGCCACATAAAATAATTTATCTCTTCTCTCTCTCTCTCTCTCTCTCTCTCTCTCTCTTTTTCTCTCCCTATCCCTACACTCGTCCTCTTCTCAATCTCCCTTTTCTCTCCCTATCCCTACACTCGTCCTCCTCTCTCTCTCTCCCTCTCTTTCCCTCCTTTCCTCCTCTCTTTTCTCCTTCTCCCAGGTATGCCTGCCATGCTGTTGGTATCAGTGTTGGGCAGAAAGGGCCCAGCCTCTGTCAAGGTGGCCAACGTTGCCTTGGTGACCGTGTCAGGGTTAGAGGTTGTAGGCGGTACCCTGGAAGACATGGGCAATGGAGACTTCCTAGTTACGGTAACCAAGGTCCCTGTGGGGGAGTTTGTGGTGCTGTTGAACGGGACAGACGTGGTCTCCTCCACCGTGTTCCAGAGACAGTCCACCACTCAGATGTCCGTCTCCAAGGTTACCATCAAGGTAAGTTTCCATTGAAAAATGCCTTTTATTTGTAAATCGTGAAGGAGTTCATACTGCATGTTGGGATAGTGTCAGACAAAAACCATGGTCATCGACAATTATAGACCATATCAGAAAGAAAAACGTGACTGACTATTACTCCCTAAACATGTAGTACTGTGGGCCTACTTACAAATTACAACATGGACTTTCTAAGCACAGAAATGTGTCTCTGTAAATGAGCCAACAAACAAACTGCACATTCAAAAAAGTGGACCTCACAACAACTACACAACAGATCTTCTTGTTCTTGTCTTCTCAGGCCGTGGTGGACAGAAGCATGGAGCCTGGTAAACCCTTCACCCTTCCCTTCACCGTCATGACCGACGCCACTGGAGGCAGCTACAAAATCAGTGCCAGAAACGACAGAGACTTCAAAATGAACGTCCCCAGCAGGTCGGGATCAGGGCTGGAATATCCTGAGACTGGTCCCAGATCTGTTTGTATGGTCTTGCCCATTTCTGTGGTCATTGTTGCGTGACACATTGGTCGTAGAAGCAATTTAGGCACAAACAGATCTGGGACCAGGTTATCTGACTCAACATGACTAATTATTGTCCTCTCTTGGCATCACTTGTATTGACACTTAATGCTCACCCATTGCTGCTGCTAACTTAACAGCATCGCTGTGACCACCGGTGGAAACGCCACCGGTGACCTGACCATCACGGTGCCCGCCAACACACCCTCAGGAACAGACGTCACCCTGACCATCGAGGCTGTGGCCCCCGGGGCGTCCGACTCCAACTACGCCGTCCTGCGCCTCTCTGTCGTCACCAAGGTAACCTCAGATATGTAGATACATCTACACTGAGAGTAAAAAACATTAAGAACACCTGCTATTTCCAGGATATAGACTCACCAGATGAATCCAGGTGAAAGCTATGATCGCTTATTGATGTCACTTGTTAAATCCACTTCAATCAGTGTAGATGAAGGGGAGGAGACGGGTTAAAGAAGGACTTTTAAGCCCTGAGACATGGATCGTGTGTGTGTGTCATTCAGAGGGTGAAGACAAAATATTTAAGTGCCTATGAGTGGATTATGGTAGTAGGTGCCAGGCGCATTGGTTTGTGTCAAAAACTGCAATGCTGCTGGGTTTTTTGTACGCTCAACAGTTTCCCATGTGTATCAAGAATGGTCCACCACCCAAAGGACATCCAGCCAACTTGACACAACTGTGAGAAGCATTGGAGTCAACATGGGCCAGCATCCCTGTGGAAATCTTTCAACACCTTGTAGAGTACATGCCCCAACGAAATATGGCTGTTCTCAGGGCAAGGGGGGGTAATATTAGGAAGGTGTTCTGAATGTTTTGTACACTCAGTGTATATACAAATAGTTGTATTAGATACGCTAGAATGTGGATATATAAAGATACACTAGAGAGCTGACAGGCCTATAAGGTCCGTCTCCACTATATGGGCCAGTCTCCACTATATGGGCCCGTCTCCACTATATGGGCCCGTCTCCACTATATGGGTCCGTCTCCACCACTATATGGGCCAGTCTCCACTATATGGGTCCGTCTCCACTATATGGGCCGTCTCCACTATATGGGCCCGTCTCCACTATATGGGCCGTCTCCACTATATGGCCCGTCTCCACTATATGGGCCCGTCTCCACTATATGGGCTCGTCTCCACTGTATGGGCCGTCTCCACTATATGGGCCCGTCTCCACTATATGGGCCCGTCTCCACTATATGGGCCGTCTCCACTATATGGGCCCGTCTCCACTATATGGGTCCGTCTCCACTATATGGGCCGTCTCCACTATATGGGCCACTATATGGGCCATCCGTCCATATGGGCCTCTCCACTGGGTCCGTCCACTATATGGGCCCATCTCCACTATATGGGCCGTCTCCACTGTATGGGCCGTCTCCACTATATGGGCCCGTCTCCACTGTATGGGCCGTCTCCACTGTATGGGCCGTCTCCACTATATGGGTCCGTCTCCACTATATGGGCTCGTCTCCACTATATGGGCTCGTCTCCACTATATGGGCTCGTCTCCACTATATGGGCTCGTCTCCACGATATGGGCCGTCTCCACTGTATGGGCCGTCTCCACTATATGGGCTCGTCTCCACTGTATGGGCCGTCTCCACTATATGGGCCCGTCTCCACTATATGGGTCCGTCTCCACTATATGGGCCGTCTCCACTGTATGGGCCGTCTCCACTATATGGGCTCGTCTCCACTGTATGGGCCGTCTCCACTATATGGGCCCGTCTCCACTATATGGGCCCGTCTCCACTGTATGGGCCGTCTCCACTGTATGGGCCGTCTCCACTATATGGGCTCGTCTCCACTATATGGGCCGTCTCCACTGTATGGGCCTTCTCCTCCACTATATGGGTCTCTCCACTATGGGCCGTCTCCACTATATGGGCCCGTCTCCACTATATGGGCTCGTCTCCACTATATGGGCCGTCTCCACTATATGGGCCACTCGTTCCACTATATGGGCCGTCTCCACTATATGGGCCGTCTCCACTATATGGGCCGTCTCCACTATATGGGTCCGTCTCCACTATATGGGCCGTCTCCACTATATGGGCCCGTCTCCACTATATGGGCCGTCTCCACGATATGGGCCCGTCTCCACTATATGGGCCGGGCCGTCTCCACTATATGGGCTCTCCACTGGGCCGTCTCCACTATATGGGCCCGTCTCCACTATATGGGTCCGTCTCCACTATATGGGCCCGTCTCCACTATATGGGTCCGTCTCCACTATATGGGCCCGTCTCCACTATATGGGTCCGTCTCCACTATATGGGCTCGTCTCCACTATATGGGCTCCCCACTATATGGGCTTGTCTCCACTATATGGGCTCGTCTCCACTATATGGGCCATCTCCACTCTATGGGCCATCTCCTATCTATGGGCCTTCTCCTCTCTATGGGCCCGTCTCCACTGTATGGGCCCGTCTCCACCATATGGGCCATCTCCACCGTATGGGCCCGTCTCCACCGTATGGGCCCGTCTCCACTATATGGGCCCGTCTCCACTACATGGGCTCGTCTCCACTATATGGGCTCCCCACTATATGGGCCATCTCCTCTCTATGGGCCTTCTCCTCTCTATGGGCCATCTCCACTATATGGGCCCGTCTCCACGATATGGGCTCGTCTCCAGTATATGGGCCATCTCCACTCTATGGGCCATCTCCACTCTATGGGCCATCTCCACTCTATGGGCCATCTCCACTCTATGGGCCATCTCCTCTCTATGGGCCATCTCCACTCTATGGGCCATCTCCACTCTATGGGCCATCTCCACTCTATGGGCCATCTCCTCTCTATGGGCCATCTCCTCTCTATGGGCCATCTCCACTATATGGGCTTGTCTCCACTATATGGGCTCGTCTCCACTATATGGGCCCGTCTCCACTATATGGGCCGTCTCCACTATATGGGCTCGTCTCCACTATATGGGCTCGTCTCCACTATATGGGCTCGTCTCCACTATATGGGCTCGTCTCCACTATATGGGCCCGTCTCCACTATATGGGCCATCTCCACTCTATTGGCTCGTCTCCACTATATGGGCCAGTCTCCACTGTATGGGCCCGTCTCCACTGTATGTGCCCGTCTCCAATGTATGTGCCCGTCTCCACCATATGGGCTCGTCTCCACCGTATGGGCCCGTCTCCACTGTATGGGCCCGTCTCCACTGTATGGGCCCGTCTCCACTGTATGGCCCGTCTCCACTGTATGGGCCCGTCTCCAATGTATGTGCCCGTCTCCACTGTATGGGCCCGTCTCCACTGTATGTGCCCGTCTCCACCATATGGGCCCGTCTCCACTGTATGGGCCCGTCTCCAATGTATGGGCTCGTCTCCACCGTATGGGCCCGTCTCCACCCTATGGGCCATCTCCACTGTATGGGCCCGTCTCCACTATATGGGCCCGTCTCCACTATATGGGCCCGTCTCCACTATATGGGCTCGTCTCCACTGTATGGGCCCGTCTCCACTATATGGGCCCGTCTCCACTGTATGGGCCCGTCTCCTCTATATGGGCCATCTCCACTATATGGGCCGTCTCCACTATATGGGCCCGTCTCCACTGTATGGGCCCGTCTCCACTATATGGGCCATCTCCACTGTATGGGCCCGTCTCCACTGTATGGGCCCGTCCACTTCTAAATAGCCTCCTTTCCTCATCTCTTCTCCCTCTTCACCATGATTACTCACTCTCTCACTCTCTCTCTCTCTCTTTTCTGCAGGTGACAGATTTCACCCCTCCCCAGTGTGAGGTAGTCAGTGTCTCATCGGTCGACTGCCCAGCTGACCCAGCATTCTGCAGCTCCGCCTTCTGGCAGCTCTCTGCCAACATGACCGACGGCGTCAATGGCACAGGCATCGCCAGCCTCACACACCGCCAGGGAGTGGGCAGCCTCACCCACACGGACCTGAAGCAGGCGGTTGTTGCTGCAGCGTTCAACGCTTCGTGCTGTTCTCTGACAGTAGAGCTGGTGGCGTTGGACAAAGCCATGAATGTCGGCACCTGTCTATACACCACCAAGGTAATCTGGCATCACAGGAGGCTGTTGAGGGGAGGACGGCTCATAACAGTGGCTGAAATTGAGTGAATGGAATGTTATCAAACACATGGAAACCATAGAAACCATGTGTTTGATACCGTTCCAGCCATTACTATGAGCCGTCCTCCCCAATTAAGGAGCCACCTGGGGGTGTGGTTCAATGTGGGTGTGTTATGTTCGCTATATCGTATCCTGACAGCAATTGTTGTTTGTCCCTCGAGTCACAGTCCCAAACAGGCCACAGTACCTTTACATTGGGTGACGAATTGCTTAGCAACCGCGTGACGTGTTTGGTCAAGAATCCCGTGCACTGAGCGTAATCAAAGAGAAAGAGGTGAAGAGAGGGATAACTGGTCCCAAAATCTGTTTACTCTGGCAGGTGGCGGTTTTTGTTTTGTTCACTCACCAAATGAGGAGTTTTTGTATGGAGGTCAATAAGTGTTGAATTTGATTAACAGAAAATGTAATGGCTTATTTGCTACATGTGGCTTATTTGATCTACTCTAAGTTTTACAGTGATTAGTTTATGAGTGTACTGTTATAAGTAAGACATGTGACATCCCTGCAATTTTGAGAAAAAACACTTTGTATCGGAGTTGTGCCTGGTCGTCACAAGTTACCACAGCCACAAAGTCATAAACCCCGCCTATTTCTAACAATTTATCTTCTTAAAATAATATATCTTAACCTTAAGCACACTGCTAACCGTGCTAGTGTGCTGAAGTCCAACCTCGGAACATAAATGGAGGATCCAAAACCTGTAAAAGCCAGGTTCTTGACAGCCCGCCGTTCTGTTTCGTGGACAAAGAATCTCATTGTTAGGGCGGAGACATAAGCATCATCATATATCCATATCTCTGATGAAAGTTGTTTGATGCTAACCGTAGCTCACGAATGTGAAGATGTTTGAGTTGCAGAAAATTACAAGCCTTTTATTTAAAAAAATAAATAATTTAAAAACGAATTCTTTCAACATTGAAATTTGTGACAATAGATTGTTTTAGAACAATTCCAAAGCTCTGCATGCTAATGGTTCGATCGGCTGGGAAATAATTGTGCGGAAGCACAACTGGCACCTGTACTCTGTATAATTAGTGTCAACTGTGATTCGACTGAGCCTGGCAGTGGTCCCGTGTAGGATAGAGATTTGAAATCAAAACCCAACCCTCAGGTAAAAAGCCATGACCTCAATTACTCATCTCCGTTTTGATCAAAACTGACTCTATGACCAAAATGATCCTATTTACACTTTGTAGTCAATAGGCGAGTTCTATTGATCCAGGTTAATTCGACCAAAAAATAAATGATGAATAATAATTGTGAAGGTATGCAGGGCATGTGATTCTAACAGCTTGCTAAATCTAGATTTCAACTATGAAACAGAATGTGTCTTTGCAGGATACTTGTCCTGACTTTCCAGAACGCCTGATTCGCCTTGATTTTCTGATTGGCTGGATACAATTTTACAACATCCAATTATTTCAGATCTAGTAGAGTGCAAGTTTCATCATGGCGCTGACTGTGGCGACACGTTGGCACATTAGAATTATTAGAATATGCCAGATATGAGTAAATTCTTGCATTCTATCCATGCAGGCATTTGCAGGCTACCTGAGACATGAACCAGATAGGTGGGAGGGCAAACAGGCTGTCTGCAGTTCATTCATCAATTTCCCTAAATGGATAAACTCAACTACTTTATCATTTTAACCAACATTAGGTTTTTAGCAAAAAAGTTGTTGTAGGTGTGACGTCATTCTGTCCAGCTTTTTTTATTGGCAAGACCTTCAGTGGAAACTCACTGTAGCAGGCATCTATTTTCTATGCAAATTGTCAACAAAAGATATCTGGACAAGGCGTCATTGTAAATAAGAATTTGTTCCTAACTGACTTACCTAGTTAAATAATATGTAATAATATATATTGTTTAATAAAACATGTATTTGACTAATAGCGATGCCTTGTAGGCCATTTTCAACTAAGTAAGTCGTTTTTTGAGTTCAGCTCCTCTTTAAGAGTGTTGAAGCTCAGCCGCACAAGTACTCTGGTGGTCAGAGAAAGTACTACCAAATCTCTGGGCCAGAATTAGACTTATAGGACCCAAGTCTCTCTTTCTCCTCATCACTTAATCTCCCCCCCCCCATTGCAGGTGACAGATGTCACCCCTCCTCAGTGTGAGGTGGTCAGCGTCTCGGTGGTCGACTGCCCAGCTGACCCAGCAGCCTGCAGCTCCGCCTTCTGGCAGCTCTCTGCCAACCTGACAGACGGCGTCAATGGCACAGGCATCGCCAGCCTCACACACCTCCAGGGCGTAGGCAGCCTCACCCACACGGACCTGAAGCAGACGGTCGTTGCAGCAGCGTTCAACGCTTCGTGTTGCTCTCTGACAGTGGAGCTGGAGGCGGTGGACAGAGCCATGAATGTCGGCACCTGTCGGTTTTCCATCGTCCGCAACGCGGGACCGCCTTCCATCGCTCTGTCCCTCCCACTGTTGGTGTGTCTGCTGGTCTCTGCCTTCTTCACTACGTCCCTCAGAGACCTACTTATTTGATCTAATGCTGCATTCATAACCAAGTGGGAATCTGTCATTTAAACTTTGTGAAGTGCACATGCTTGGGAAACACTGATTTGGCTAATGGACAACCAGCTGCGACAACCATAAACACAAAGTACAGCCATCATGCTTGCCAACTAATTATAGTTTTCAAAAGCCATATTAGATTAGATAGATAAATAGATTGCTTTTAATAAGGTTTCGTTGCATTTAACTGCTGAAAATGCTGTTATCGAGTTAATTTCCTTAGCAGGTGACATCAGAGGTCAGCATTTGGGAGAAGTTGTAGCTCATGGGTGATAGACTAGTAATTACCAGTTGGAGGGGCGTTCAAGTGGATTTTCCTCTGTCTTATGTGGTAAATGCCACCTTCCCACTTGGTTATGGTAATATCGTAAGGCTCATGTGTTGACTGTCTTCCCGAAACTGCCTCTTAATGCTAACGGTTACGTTCCAGGTCGACCATATTGCAGACATTGCATTGCATCAACAACTGCTTTGCGTGATACATCATTGTCGCCGAAATGATGCATCAGATACGATGTGTGAAGCTGATATGTTGAACACCTATCCACGTGTGAACTCTGGCAGGCGTCTGCAAAGTAGTCAGCCTGAAACATGGCCAAAGCCACAATGAAAATGAATGTCTCTTTTGTAAAAAAAACTGCCAACAGTCTCTCTCTCTCTCTAGGCACTTTCTCAACGTGTTATTTGCACTGTAAGATGTTTTCATTTTTGTAGCATAATGTAAGTCTTTAGTTTACATCTGTCATGAATAAAACATCTCTGCTTTCCTACTGACTCTGTATTATAACAAGACAAATAACCTGAGGTAGTTTAGTAGCAATGTGAAACCGGTCTGATTTCACATATCAGTGAAACTAGATAGTGGTCAGTCTGCTTGACTAGACTAGTAGTTTAGTGCTCAGGACACAGTTTAGGACACAGTTTAGAGTAAATAATGCTTTGACTGCACACATCCCACCCCAAGGGAGCAGCAGCATAATTGGCATAATAAAGAAATCCCCATCAAAATCCATCTGTTTAAACTAAAGATATGTGTTTTTTGCATGGTCTGCTTGTCAATCTGCCGATGTCGCCATTCCTCATGTGTGATGGAAGGTAACACCTACAGGGGTGTTTTTCAGACCAGCAGACATCCCAAAAATCGGTCTTCTCACCAAAACATTTGTAGCGTCCAAACAGTTTGGGCTACAAACCAGTGGCGGTCCATGCCGTTGAAGACGAGATGGCCTTATTTCTATTACAACATATTTGATAACTGTCATTCATATTTCATTCACCCAGTTCATGTAACAGCGATAGGTTTAGGCTACTACGGTCGTGGCCAAAAGTTTTGAGAATGACACAAATATTAATTATCACAGTCTGCTGCCTCAGTTTGTATGTCGGCAATTTGCAAATACTCCAGAATGCTATGAAGAGTGATCAGATGAATGGCAATTAATTGCAAAGTCCCTCTTTGCCATGCAAATTAACTGAATCCCCAAAAACATTTCCACTGCATTTCTGCCCTGCCACAAAAGAACCAGCTGACATCATGTCAGTGATTCTCTTGTTAACACAGGTGTGAGTTTTGACTGGAGGACAAGGCTGTAGATCACTATGTCATGCTGATTGAGTTTTAATAACAGACTGGAAGCTTCAAAAGGGAGGGTGGTACTTGGAATCATTGTTCATCCTCTGTCAACCATGGTTACCTGCAAGGAAACATGTGCCGTCATTATTGCTTTGCACAAAAAGGGCTTCACAGGCAAGGATAATGCTGCCAGTAAGATTGCACCTGAATCAACCATTTATCGGATCACCAATAACTTCAAGAAGAGCGGTTCAATTGTTGTTGTCAGGGCACCCAAGAAAGTCCAGCAAGCGCTGGGAACATCTCTTAAAGTTGATTCAGCTGCGGGATCGGGGCACCAACAGTACAGAGCTTGATCAGGAATTGCAGCAGGCAGGTGAGAGTGCATCTGCACGCACAGTGAGCCGAATGACCTTTGGAGGATGGCCTGGTGTCAAAAAGGGTAGCAAAGAAGCCACTTCTCTCTAGGAAAAACATCAGGGACAGACTGATATTCTGCAAAAGGTACAGGAAGTGGACTGCTGAGGACTGGGGTAAAGTCATTTTCTCTGATGAATCACCTTTCCGATTGTTTGGGGCATCTGGAATAAAGCTTGTCTGGAGAAGACAAGGTGAGCTCTACCATCAGACCTGTGTCATGCCAACAGTAAAGCATCCTGAGACCATTCATGTGTGGGGTTGCTTCTCAGCCAAGGGAGTGGGCTAACTCACAATTTTTCCTAAGAACACAGCCATGAATAAAGAATGGTACCAACACATCCTCCGAGAGCAACTTCACCCAACCATCCAGGAACAGTTTGGTGACGAACAATGCCTTTTCCAGGATAATGGAGCACCTTGCCATAAGGCAAAAGTGATAACTAAGTGGCTCGGGGAACAAAACATCGATATTTTGAGTCCATGGCCAGGAAACTCCCAGACCTTAATCCCATTGAGAACTTGTGGTCAATCCTCAAGAGGCAGGTGGACAAACAAAAACCCACATATTCTGACAAACTCCAAGCATTGATTATGCAAGAATGGGCTGCCATCAGTGGCCCAGAAGTTAATTGACAGCATGCCAGCGTGGATTGCAGAGGTCTTGAAAAATAAGGATCAACACTGCAAATATTGACTCTTTGCATCATCTTCATGTAATTCTCAATAAAAGCTGTTGACACTTATGAAATGCTTGTAATTATACTTCAGTATTCCATAGTAACAACTGACAAAAATATCTAAAGACACTGAAGCAGCAAACTTTGTGAAAATTAATTTTTGTGTCATTCTCAAAACTTTTCGCCACGACTCTACATGGTACTAACATTTTCCCTATCATTAGTCCAACATTTGCAAACAACATTTTCTATTGGACAAATTCAGGTATGTTTATCCCCGTTTTGTTCCATTTGCTTCCATTTAAGAAACGTTTTTCAACAGAATCGGCTGAATGAATACACCACTGATCACATGGTTCACATTCATAGCAGCCATGTTGTATTCCTTCTCACATCTATGCGCTCCGGCGGGCCTCGGTGGCAATACATTAGTAACACCAAAATCTGACCTTGACTTGGGGAAGAGTTCCAGTGTTGTGTTAAAGTCATAGCCAGCTAGCTAACATAGCATCCGCCATTCAGTAAGCTAATCTAGCTTGCTGCATTTGCAAGCTAAGTGAAACTGAAAAAATTACTCTCTATTTATCTCTTGCTTCTCCTTCATTTTGGAATTAATTAATTTGTTCAAAACTGTTCAACTACTGTCTTTCTCTCTTTTGAGTCAACTATACACAACATTTTATGCACTGCAGTGCTAGCTAGCTGTAGCTTATGCTTTCAGTACTAGATTTATTCTCTGATCCTTTAATTGGGTGGACAACATGCTGCAAGAGCAGTGATAGGTTGGAGGACGTCCTCCGGAAGTTGTCATAATTACTGTGTAAGTCTATGGTAGGGGGTAAGAACCATGAGCCTCCTAGGTTTTGTATTGAAGTCAATGTACCCAGAGGACAGTGTTGGGGAATAATCAGAATTTGTTGGGTAACATAGATAAGATGTTTTTATTTTCATTATATGCTTGTGAGTTACTTCTCATCAGAATGTCTATTTTTGTATAATACTGTTGGCCGGTTGCAGTTATCTGTTCTCTGTCATGGGGTAAGTTACTTGGGCCGCAGAGAGGGGAGGGGTCAAGCTTGTCTTCATAGGTAAACATGTCTTTTAAATCAATTATCTCTTGGCTCCACAATGTCTGTGTGCCAGTCACTGTGTCTCTGTGATCTTGTCAAGGAGGGGTGTATTTGATATATGCCTGTTGATATGAGGATTTATTTTATGGTCCTGCGAGGTGAGAACATAGTTTAGGAGACAAAGCTGAACGATAATTTATAGCCAATGCTGTCTGGCTATGTGTGTCTTTGCTATAAAGGATCTCAGTTGCAGTGTGTAAGGACTCTCAGAGAATTCATTTATAGACACTGAATTGATCTGAGAGTCACAGGGTTGTGATGGAGCTCATATAATTAAAGATGGACTTTATGATAACTCTGACTTATGTGTGGTTTGTTCTCATGATTTGGTAAATACAGGAATTTCCACTACAACGGAAACAAGCTGTCTGGCTACATCATGTGCGACCCGACAGACTGCTCGAGGCTACTGTAGACCTTATTTGCAAAATAGTGTGTGTTAATCAATTATTTGGTGATGTGATTATATTTAGTATAGTTTTATCTAAAAAATACATATTTTTTTATGTTTTACAATTTAAAATGTATTTAAATCACTGAGGAGCCTCCACTGCTACAAACTAATATGATCCACCATCAAACGGTGAGACTCTCAGACATTTCTGTTGTTTTGCTCTACAAACAAACGCCCATAAGCCTTATCAGAAGGTAACCTGGTACCAGTTTCAAAACTGAATGTGAAATATATATGGAAGTACACTAGTGCCAAAAAGGGGTTATGCCACATTCACATGCCAGTCGGAACTAGGAAACTCCGACATTTGAGACTTGCTAATTCGTTGATCACAGCCTGTGATTAACTTCAACCAGTTAGAACATTTCAGGATTTCCTAGTTCCGACTAGCACGTGAACACGACATCAAATTTGGGTTAAAACACAATTTCTTGAGCTTTCTTATAATACAATCTGGGTTTTTCAATGTTTGAATACTTTCTGTTTGGCATGATTTTTTTGTATTTTATTTGTCACCATATATGAACAAGAATAACATGCGTAGGCTAGACCCTGGTGACCCTGATAAGATACAGGCATCCTTCCTAACTCAGTTGCTGGAGAGGAAGGAAACAGCAATGGTGACTTTAAAACAGTTACATAGTTTAATGGCTGTGAAAGGAGAAAACTGAGGATGGATCAACAATGTTGTAGTTACTCCACAATACTAACCTAAATGACAGAGTGAAAAGGAAACCTGTAAAGAAAAAAATATTACAAAACTGTATTTGTCCTGAATACAAAGCCCTATGTTTGGGGCAAATCCCGAAACAACTCATCACTGAGTACCACTCTTCATATTTTCAAGCATGGTGGTAGCTTCATCACGTTATGGGTATGCTCGTCATCGGCAAGGACTTGGGAGTTTTTTAGGATAAAAATAAATGGAATAGAGCTAAACACAGGCAAAATCCTTGACAAAAACCTAGTTTTCTGCTTTCCAATAGACACTTTTAGACAAATTCTGCTCTCGGCAGGACAATAACCTAAAACACACTGGAGTTGCTTACCAAGACGACATTGAATGTTCTTAAATCTACATGAAAATCTATGGCAAGACTTGAAAACGGCTGTCTAGCAATGATCAACAATCAGCTTGACAGAGCTTGAAGAATTTTGAAAATAATAAATGTGCAAATATTGTACAATCCAGCTGTGCAAAGCTCTTAGAGACTTACCCAGAAAGACTCACAGTTGTAATCACTGCCAAAGGTGATTATAATAATGTATTGACTCAGGGGTGTGAATACTTATGTAAATGAGTTATTTATGTATTAGATTTTCACAAAATTTGCCTAAAAATCGAAAACAATGTTATCACTTTGTCATTATGGGGTATTGTGTGTAGATAGGTGAAAAAACAATCAACATTTAAGCCATTTTGAATTCAGGCTTTAACACAACAAACTGTGGAATAAGTCAAGGCGTATGAATACTTTCTGAAAACACTGTAGATGTCCAACTGTCATTAGTTGATATGAGAAATAATACATTTCAACATAGAAGCACAATAGCCAAACCAAAATATGAACTTTAATTGGTTCTTGCTAACTGACCTAGAGAGATGAGACAGATTTATTTTCAGTGTAAGTAGCAAATCTGATATTGCAATGTCATAGAGTGCCTATCCTAGATAGTGTTGGGCCCAACATGTGCCTGGACGCTGAGACAGTGCACCCTCCCAAGCATATCTAATAGCTCTGAAAAATTATTAAAACAAGTCTTGTCCTACCTCATCCCCATACTGTATTTATTTATTTATTTTGCTCCTTTGCACCCCAGTATCTCTACCTGCACATTCATCTTCTGCACATCTACCATTCCAGTGTTTAATTGCTATATTGTAATTACTTCGCCACCATGGCCTATTTATTTCCTTAACTTACCTCATTTGCACTCACTGTATATAGACTTTTTGTTTTCTTTTTTCTACTACTATATTATTGACTATGTTTTGTTTATTCCATGTGTAACTCTGTGTTGTTCTATGTTTCCAATTGCTATGCTTTATCTTGGCCAGGTCGCAGTTGTAAATGAGAACTTGTTCTCAACTAGCCTACCTGGTTAAATAAAGGTGAAATAAAAAAAATGAAAAAATGTCTGGTTTAAACGTTCAACAGCACTGAATAGGTTAAACCCTAGAATAAACTTAAAGCTATCTTTTAGGGCTAGGCCTAAATCTAATCAGCACACACCATTCTATAAATGATCCATTAAACCAACCATGAGGAACATCATTGATCCAAAGTGCGGCGATAGCATAGAACATGAAACAAATTCAAATGAAACTAGTTGAAACCTGTCGACCATAAAACCATAATGTGCGTGACCGCGATAAAACTAAATATAACCTTGCTTTTCGGCCTAACAACTTCCTAATAAACAAAATGTACAAATAATCAGATTTTGTTTTAAATACAATAAATGTATATTCAACATTTTTCTCCTTTTTCACGCTACGCTATCACTTAGCTACGTCGTTCTTTTTTTACGCTACGTCATCACTTAGCTACGTCGTTCTTTTTTACGCTACGTCATCACTGAGCTACGTCGTTCTTTTTTACGCTACGTCATCTATGTCGTTCTTTTTTTAGCTACGCTATCACTTAGGAACGTTGTTCTTTTTTTACGCTACGTCATCACTTAGCTACGTCGTTCTTTTTTTACGCTACGCATCACTTAGGAACATCATTCTTTTTTACGCTACGTCATCACTTAGCTATGTCATTCTTTTTTTACACTACGCTATCACTTAGGAACGTCATAATCTCACAGCATGAACCTTTCAAACAATAAAAGTAGCCCCAAATGTTTACACAACCAAAGCGTTGACTCTTGTAATCAATCAGTACAGAAAAACATAAAATAACATGTCCTTCCCGGTCACTGTGAGAATAGATTGAGATCCCTGCGTCATTAATCACTGTGAGAATTCAAGATTCAATTAAAAAAGGATTAAATGTATTTTTTTCCTCACCAACTACACACAATATCCCATTAAAACCTATATGGCTGGGTTTTGAACTGACAAATGGAGAATGTCCATTAATCCCCTCTATACACCCTATTCTTATATATATATATATACTACTGCATAGTGCACTATATAGGGAATAGGGTGCCATTAAAGGCTCGTCCCCCTGTCCTCTCTATCTGTCTTTGTGTATTGTCTTCAGGTGTTTCTTCAGATGGCCAGTCTGTTTGAAGTGCTTGCCACACTCAGAGCAGGTGTAGGGTTTCTCCCCAGTGTGGACCAGTTTGTGCCTCTTCAGATGATTGTAATCCAGAAAGCCCTTCCCGCAGTATGAGCACCAGTGTCTCTTCTCCCCGTTGTGCCACCTCAGGTGAACATTCAGCTCCACACGCCTCTTGAACCGCTTCACACAGAGGGAGCAGGCAAACGGTTTCTCTCCAGTGTGAACGCGGAGATGCGTCTCCATGTCGCGCCGGATGACGAAGCGTTTGTCACAGATCGGGCAGATGAACGGGCGCACGCCGCTGTGGACCATCTGCTCGTGCTTGGTCAGGCCGAAGCGGTAGACAAAGGTCTTGTCGCACTTCGGACACTGGTGGCCCCGCTGATCACCGTGGACGCGGGCATGGCGGTTGAGGCCCTTGAGGTCGGGGAAGTCCTTGCCGCAGGCAGAGCAGGCGAACGGGCGCTTCCCCGTGTGGAGAAAGGCGTGACTCTCTAAAGAAGCGGCGCTGCTCAGGACACGACCGCAGTCTGCACACTGGTTCTTGGTAAAACATTTTAAAACTGTTTTTTTGGCGAGACGTTTCGGTGGAGCCTGGGGAGTCTGTTGGAGCTGGTATGGTACCGGTGTGCGGTTCTCTCTTCTCTGGGTTTCTTAGCAACCACTGGAGATGGAGTACTGTTCTGGGGGCAGGGCCTTAAGCGGAGGCGGAGACCAGAGAGGAGCGCTTCACGTTGACTTGACTTTCTGCCACCACCTACCTGGACAACAATCTCCTCCTTTTTTCTTGCCGGCGGGGGTTGTCTCCGTAGCGACAGACCTGGTTGTCATAGCTTCCGTAGACGTGGCAGGGAGGGAAGAAAGCCCTCATCTTTCTGCCCTTCATCTTCCTCCCCCCCATTTTTCCTCCTCCTCTTCCTCCAACCACGGCAGGGCGCGTACTTGGGGTACTACTGACAACTGAGCTAAAAACTGTGTCTTAGACATTTGAAAGGGGCAAGAGGGTGAGGGTGTAGTTACAGCAGGGTCTGACAGCTGAGGAGGAGCTTCATCAGACATCCTCTCTGGGAAAGCAGGTGACTTCGGTCGTGGCACAGTGGGGGAGCGTTGCACATGATCAGTGACCAACGACCCCTGCTTCTCAGGGGGGCCGGCAGGTTCTATCAACACAGTTGGAGAAGGAGCGGACTGGACCGGTGGTGTTAGCGATGTTGCCATGGCAACACCCAACTGCTCCAAAACTGTAGGCGGTTGCGGTTGTGTTGGTGGTGCGACCGGTGGTCCTGTAGGCCTAGCTGGTTGTGTTGAGGGCACTGCTATTGGACGAGCTACAGGTAGAACATCTGTGAAGGACTGTGATGGTGATGATTGGGGTGGACGAGGGGGTACGGGGCTGGGCTGTGTATCCTGATGAGGGGTTCTGGGTAACCCGGAGAGGACAGGTGGCAGGCGCTCTGACGCTGCTGCTGTCGACTTCACCGTTACGGTCGACTGGACAGTTTCTTTTGACAGAGTAGTTACCGTGGACTGGACCAATACAGCAGACAGGACAGGTGATGTAGACTGGATAGTGGCTGCTGATTGAGAAGATGCTGTCTGGTGTAATGTTGATGGGAGACTCTGCTGCTGGTATTACCAGTGACTGCTGTTCTGCTCCAGGGGCCTGGCCTGCACTGGCACTGGTAACTTCTCTGGTCCTGGGCTGGGATGGGCTGAGAGCCTGGGGGGCCTCCTGGGTGTCTGGATCTCCCTGGAGGACGGCCGCTGCGGCTCCTGGGGTAGACTGGGTGGTGGGAGGCCTTTCCTGGGTGTAACGGTTGATCAGGGCCCTGACGGCTCCAGGAGGGACCAGGGCTACAGAGGGACAGGAAGGAGAAAGGTGGCGGGGATAGTGGAAAGCGAGAGATGCAGAGAGAGACAGAGAAAGAACAAAAGACAGAGAGAATAACAGTGGAGAGATAATTATAGATATTATTAGAGCCTGGTTCTCATTCCAATACTGTTTAATACATTGTAATAAGATGTGTGATTCAGAAGCAGGTCTCCCTAGTTCCTACCTCTGCCTGGTAACTCTCTGAGAGGTTGTCTGCGGACCAGAGTCGGGGGACCTGCCCCCCTCCTTCTTCAGCAGTATGTACCCAGGGGAGTAGTCATCAGAATAGTCTGCCTCCTGATGATGGGGGGGGGGGGGCAATGGCACAATCAACCACAAAAGCTTAGGGTCATTGAAAACTCTGACAAAGACTGTGAGGCCGATGTACATAAGCTTAAATGAACAAGTGATACTAGCAAGCGCAGTGTGAAGGTTTCTCTTTTTTTCTGGGTTCACCAACAACAGGTTGGGTATAGAGAGGTGGATGAATTGACAAGACAGTACAAACAGATCTGGGACTAAGACTAGCTGGGGACTCAGGCTACAAGCCTGTCTTACCCAGTCGACCTCCTGTTTGATCAGAACAAAGGCCATCTGTGGGTTGCCCTCTTTGTTATACGCTCCACAGTGCAGCTCAGTCCCCTGGTCCTCCTCCGCAGGTGCTGCTCCCCAGCCCGAGGTAAAGCCTGCTTTGTCAGAACTGAAAATACCAGACCAGAAGATAGTTGTACATAGGATAAAAGGCACAAAAAACACGCTGAGTTAAAGTTTACAAACCAACTGATGTGACAGAACATTTCACATCCTGTGTTGCAACCATACAAATAGAATCCCGTCAAATTGCCAGTGTTTGAGGTTCCAAGTAAGTTCTATTTTATCTATTTCTATGGTTGCAACATCCCTATCATTTTGGGTGACATATAAATCCGTAGGTTATGAAGGATCTCTTATCAGTCATTTATGAATGCATAATAGTATAGACTACAACTCTCAAAACGATATGTTCTGCCTAATATTGTAGTCTATACAAATTAAACGTAGCTACATGAAGTAGTTTTGGAAAAAATAGCTGTGATTCTACATGCTCAGCGAGCTAATTATCAGGATGTGTGATCATGGGTGAGTAATTAGAACGTAGATAGATAGTTAGCAACAGTGGATAACGTTTTCAACTCACCGCATTGAACGCCGATGTCACATTTTCCGATACGTGTTGCACTTTGACTCGGTCTGGGCTCTGTGGTTTTGGCGTTCACTTTCACCGGTCCATCTCTTCGTTATTTCATGGGATCGACGCCTCGATTTGAGGTTCCTTGTTCTCTTTTTTATTCTGGATATTTCGGCTCGCAGTTCCTCAATAGTTGTTTCGAAAAGTTTAATTGTCTCGGTGACTGCAGTATTCAATACACTCTCCATAACAGAGGCGAACTGAATTTGAAACCCTTCGTTCGACATGTGGGTGGCAGACATCTTCAACCAACACTCATGTACATGTACAATCGATTATTATTTAGAATATAACGTACAGGATTGATCAGAACATGGCTTCTTATTCTATGGACACGGCACACAGTGCTTTGTGTGACGCACTGAATGATGTGTAGATTTCCTGTAAATATTTTACACAATTTTATAAAAATAGCCGGATTATATGTTCAACCTTTTTTACAGTCAACGTGAGAACATGCAAAGGTTTTGCTCAAATAAAGACGTCTCTCCAGAGAGGAGCGTAGTGTGGATTGTCCCACTACCAGATCCGTAGGTTTGTTTCCGGAAGTGCTATTGTTTTTTGGGAATGACTTCAGCAAAGATTTGTTATAACTAGACCAAGATAGACCCAGCCTGTTGTTTCCAATGGGAACAAATTAGTAATAGTGGGCATAACAATGAAAGAGGTGGGCAGAGCCAATCACGAACTAGCAAGATCCTATTGGCGCGTTCTAGCATTTATCTGCATATTTCCCCCTCCTCGCCTTGACGTTCCTTGTAAACAACGTCATTTAAAAAAAACTTTCGCACATGGTACACTCTGCTCATAACATATAATAGTTTGGGGAACAGAAAATTGTTTTGAGATCAAGCAAAATATCGTTCCATATTCTCCCACTCACGGCCAGTAGATTTCCTGTCACTACCATATGTGGTAGTGAATGGAAAGCGGATGCTTTACATTTTATACATCCGGTGAAATGTCTGTCTCATTGTTCTATCTGTGATTTTGGTGTTGGCTCTGTACCTATCAAACGTTAGTTACCTAACTGCCATGAGCTTGCGTTCTTTCAATGCCTATGGTATTTCTTTGTTCGAATATCCTCATACAGTAAATGCTACATCTTATATCTCGAAAATATTAAACTTGTTATTAGAACCGTCATTGAAAGAGACAACATCCAACAGTAGCTAGCCTGCTAACGGTAGCTAGCTAGCTTCCTAGCCTTTTGCTGAGCTGGATCGTAACACTGACCCACCGAAACAAAAGTACCTAAATGTTATGAACTCGTAACTGTACCTAGCTACACATAGACAATTTGCTATGATGTCTGAAGCCATCGTAACCTTCCAGTCTCAGCTCTCCGGAGTCATGGAGACGGTATTCAAGGCTGCTATGTACGAGATCACAAGGCTGGTGGACGATAGCTTCCTGAAGGAGATGTCCCGCAGCCGGGAGCAGCTCGAGTCGCTGAAGAAGCGGCTACAGTGGTCGGAGAACAGACGCAGGGACAGAGAGGGAGACCGGAGGGGGAAGTGTGCAGACTGTGGAAGAGCTGACGAGGAAGCCAAGGAGAGAAGCTCTGGAACCTCACAGACAGGTGAAAAGAGAGACATCAAAACACATATCTACAATATACAAAACATTAGGAACACCTGCTCTTTCCATGACCGACTAACCAGGTGAAAGCTATTTCCCCTAATTAATGTCACGTATTAAATCCACTTTAAATGTATATGAAGGGGGTGAGACAGGTTAAATATGAATTTTTAAGCCTTGAGACATGGATTGTGTATGTGTGCCATTCAGAGGGTGAATGGGCAAGACAAAATATTGAAGTGCCTTTGATGGGTATGGTAGTAGGTGCCAGGCGCACTGGTTTGAGTGTGTCCAGAACTGCAATGCTGCTGAGTTTTTCATGCTCAACAGTTTCCCATGTGTATCAAGAATGGTCCACCACCCAAAGGACATCCAGCTAACTTCACACAACTGTGGGATGCATTGGAGTCAACATGGGCCAGCATCCCTGTGGAAATCTTTCAACACCTTCTAGAGTCCATGCCCCAGACAAATTAATGCTGTTCTGAGGGAAAAATGGGGTTGCAAATCAATATGTATGTATGTATGTATGTATGTATGTATGTATGTATACTATATGTATGTATGCATACATACATACATACAGTACCAGTCAAAAGTTTGGACACTCCTACTCATTTATGGGTTTTTCTTTATTTCTTTAACTGTTTTCAACATTTTTGCATGATAGTGAAGACACCAAAACTATGAAATAACACACATGGAATCATGTAGTAACCAAAAAGTGTTAAACAAATCACAAAATATTTTATATTTGAGATTCTTCAAAGTAGCCACCCTTTGCCTTGATGACAGCTTTGCACACTCTTGGTATTCTCTCAACCAGCTTCACCTGGAATGCTTTTCCAACAGTCTTGAAGGAGTTCCCACGTGTGGTGAGCACTTGTTGGCTAATTTACCTTCACTCTACGGTTCAAATCATCCTAAACTATTTCTATTGGGTTGAGGTCGGGTGATTGTGTAGGCCAGGTTATCTGATGCAGCACTCCATCACTCTCCTTCTTGGTCAAATAGCCCTTTCTAAATTAATCACAGACAGTGTCACCAGCAAAGCACCATCATACCACCTCCTCCATGCTTCACGGTGGGAAGCACACATGCGGAGATCATCCATTCACCTACTCCGCGTCTTACAAAGACACTGCGGTTGGAACCAAAACACTCAAATTTGGACTCATCAGACCAAAGAGCAGATTTCCACCAGTCTAATGTCCATTGCTTGTGTTTCTTTGCCCAAGCAAGTCTCTTCTTCTTATTGGTGTCCTTTAGTACTGTTTCTTTTTGCAGCAATTTGACCATGAATTCGCAGACAAGTAGGTAAACCACCACTACCCTCAGTATTATTGGCCAACATGCAATCATTTGAATTCAAACTGGATGATCTACGGCTAAGACTATCCTACCAACGGGACATTAAAAACTGTGATATTTTATGTTTCATTGAGACATGGCTGAACGACGACACAGATAATTTAGAGCTGACTGGCTTCTCCATGCATTGGCAGGACAAAGCAGCTATGTCTGGGAAGACGAGGGGCGGGGGTCTAGGGCTATTTGTCAACTACTGGTGCACGATGTCAAATATTAAAGAATTCTCAAGGTATTTCTCGACATAGCTAGAATACCTCATGATAAGCTGTATACCACATTATCTACCAAGAAAGTTGTCATCTATATTATTTGTTGCCGTCTATTTACCACCACAAACCGATGCTGGCACTAAGACCGCACTCAACGAGCTGTGTAAGGCCATAAGCAAACACGACAATGCTCACCCAGAAGCAGCGCTCCTAGTGGCCGGGGACTTTAATGCAGGCAAACTTAAATCCGTTTTACCTCATTTCTACCAGCATGTCACATGTGCAAGGAGAGGGAAATAAACTCTAGACCACCTTTACTCCACATACAGAGACGCATACAAAGCTCTCCCTCCATTTGGCAAATCTGACCATATTTCTATCCTCCTGATTCCTGCTTATAAGCTAAAGCAGGAAGAATCAGTGACTCGCTCAATACGAAAAGTTAGATGACAAGGATGCTACGCTACAGGACTGTTTTGCTAGCAAAGACTGGAATATGTCCCATGATTCATCCAATGGCATTGAGGAGTATACCACCTCAGTCACCGGCTTCATCAATAAGTGCATCGACTATGTCGTCCACACAGTGACCATACATACATTCCCCAACCAGAAGCCATGAATTACAGGCAACATCCGCACCAAGCTTAAGGCTAGAGCTGCCGCTTTCAAGGAGTGGGACACTAATCCGGATGCTTATAAGAAATCTCACTATGCCCTCAGACAAACCATCGAACAGACAAAGCGTCAATACAGGACTATGATTGAATCCTACTACACCGGCTCTGACGCTCGTCAGATGTGGCAGGGCTTGAAAAATATTACGGACTACAAGGGGAAACCCAGCCACAAGCTAAATGCCTATCTGCTCGCTTCGAGGCAAGCAACACTGAAGCATGAATGAGAGCACCAGCTGTTCCGGACGACTGTGTGATCACGCTGTCCGTAGCTGATGTTAGCAAGACCTTTAAAAAGGTCAACATTCACAAACTCGCTGGGCCAGACGGATTACCAGGACGCGGACCAACTGGCAAGTATCTTCACTGACACTTCCAACCTCTCCCTGACCGAGTCTGTAATACCTACATGTTTCAAACAGACCACCATAGTCCCTGTGCCCAAGAAATGGAAGGTAACTTGCTTAAATTATTAGCGCCCCGTAGCACTTACGTCTGTAGCCATGAAGTGCTTTTAAAGGCTGGTCATGGCTCACATCAACACCATCATGCCGGAAACCCTAGACCCACTCCAATTTGCATACCACCCCAGCAGATCCACAGATGATGCAATCACAATCCACACTGCCCTTTCCCACCTGGACAAAAGGAACATCCTATGTGAGAATGCTGTTCATTGACTACAGCTCAGCATTCAACGCCATAGTGCCCACAAAGCACATCACTAATCTAAGGACCCTGGGACCAAACACCTCCTTCTACAACTGGATCCTGGACTTCCTGACAGGGAGTAGTGGTGGTTTACCTACTCGTCGGCGAATTCATGGTCAAATTGCCACAAGGGAACCACTACTAAAGGACAGCGATAATAAGAAGACTTGCTTGGGCCAAGAAACACAAGTAATGAACATTAGATCGATGGAAGTCTGTCCTTTGGTCTGATGAGTCCAAATTAGATTTTTGGTTCCAACCGCCATGTCTTCGTGAGACACAGAGTAGGTGAACAGATGATCTCCGCATATGTGGCTCCATGCATGGAGGAGGTGGTGTGATGTGTGGGGGTGCTTTGCTGGTGACGCAGTCTGTGATTTATTTAGAATTCAAGGCACAGTTAACCAGTGTGGCTACCAGCAATATGCCATCAGCGATATGACATCTGGTTTGCGCTTATTATTGGGACAATGACCCCAATATACCTCCAGGCTGTGTAAGGGCTATTTGACCAAGAAGGAGAGTGATGGAGTGCTGCATCAGATGACCTGGACTCCACAATCACCCCAACCCAATTGAGATTGTTTTGGATTTTAAAGAAAGCAGCCAATAAGTGCTCAGCATATGTGGGAACTCCTACAGGACTGTTGGAAAAGCATTCCAGGTTTTTAATTTTACTTTATTTTACTAGGCAAGTCAGTTAACAACAAATTCTTATTTTCAGTGGGTTAACTGCCTGTTCATGGGCAGAACGACAGATTTGTACCTTGTCAGCTTGGGGATTTGAACTTGCAACCTTTCGGTTACTAGTCCAACGCTCTAACCACTAGGCTACCCTGCCGCCCCGCTGGTTGAGAGAATGCCAAGACTGTTCAAAGCTGTTATCAAGGCGAAGGGTGGCAACTTTGAAGAATCTCAAATATAAAACATATTTTGTTTTCTTTAACACTTTTTTTTGGTTACATTATTTCATATGTGTTTCTTCATAGTTTTGATGTCTTCACTATTATTCTACAATGTAGAACATTGTAAATTGTACAAATAAAGAAATGACTTAAATGTAAAAAATGTAAATAAAGAAAAACCCTTGAATGAGTAGGTGTGTCCAATCTTTTGACTGGTACTGTACATACATACAATCAGTGGAGGCTCATAATAATGGCTGGAACGGAGTAAATGGAATGACATCAAACTCATGGAAACCATGTTTGAAGTATTTGATACCATTCCATTGATTCTGCTCCAGCCATTACTATGAGCCCGTCCTTCCCAATTAGAGTGCCCCCAACCTCCTGTGAAAATATAGAATCACTCTGAAGTGGGGCTGCTGTAATGTGTACCTTTTATACTTTGGTGATCACTGATCAGACAGTATTGGTTTAAGAAAGGAGTCTGTCATGGGTGGTGGTGGCATCTTAATAATATGTTTCCTTTCCTTCATCTGATGTGAGGAGACTCTATTATCCACAATGTTACTTACCTTTTACTCCAAATGAAACGTTCTCTTTGTTTACCTGTGGCCAGGTGTGGAGAGGGGCATGGCCTGAAGCAGGAGAAGGTATCAGGGGAGGAGTGGAGCAGCTGTGGGGGCGTGGCCAGGGAAACAGCCTTAAATGATCTGGAGGAGACTGAGGCCACCAGCCCTAGGAAAATCTCTGAGGTAGGCAGGGGACTGACTAAATACCTGTGGGGGTGTGATGTTACAGAATGTTCAGGTGGAAATATGTTGTACATAACAGATTGTCTGTCACAAAGAATAGGGCAGCCATTTTCAAACCTCTCCTCATATTTGAACTGTTCCAGAACTTAAACACTTCATTCAACTTGTCAACAAATCATCAAGTCCTTCACTACTTGAATCAAGTATGTTAGTTCAGGGCTACGACAAAGTTATGAGATGTCTGGGGGTACCAGAGGAGAATTGTGAATATAGAACCATCATGTCAGCTCTATTCAATCACTGTCAGTTTATCCATTATTTAGTCAGAATAATTTGCTCTACCAGTCCACAGAGGTCGGAGGTCAGAAGCTGGACAGCCTGCTGAAAGAGGAGCCTCTCCACAACACTGAGCTACAGGAGAGATGGGGCGTCTGCCTGGATGGTGAGTTGAGGAGTTTACCACAAATATAACACAGACAATAACCTACTTTTTATGATGATGAGAATGATAACAAGAGTAACTTTGATAGTATGCTGTTTCATTTAAAATGTATTCATTATTATACATGGAAAGTCAACTTGAAACTGTAAGTAGACATTTAACATTACAGTTACTCTACTACCGTTTCTAGTAATTCTAATGTATTAAATATGAATGCTTCTAATGCCCCATGTCCCCTGTGTTTTCAGGGGCCGATGGTTCAGACGTCTCGGGGCCCAGTAAGAGTTTTATTCAGCAGGATCTACAGCGGTGCCAGGATGACTGGGCTTCTGGTCTAGACCAGGGCCTGAACCACCGGGCCCCGAGGGAGACCCCAGCCAACCTCTCTACCGCCCCCGCTACGGCATGGAGGAACTGGGGGTCGGCTTTGAGAAGTCTGGTTACGGCAGTAGTGGTAGTGGCGACCATCTTCTAGACATGGAAGGGCTGGATAGGCTTCCTGGTTCTCCGTCTCGTCTGGGGGGGCTGAGCTACAGAGTTGCAGGTCGCTACCAGGTGGACCTGGGGGGGTCTGAGGGGGGAGACCATCACCATCGCTCCCACATGCCTCGCTCCCATCGGAGCCGGAGGGAGCAGGTGGGGTCGCCAATGCCATCCCCCCACCCGGAGGTGGGAGACCTGAACTGCCTGTTGATCAACGAGGAGGGTTACCTGCAGGACTCCAGTGTCGTGTACCCAGAACATGGTGTCCCAGAGTCAGGTAGTAGAGCCGGCCACAGGGGGCTATCCTCCATCCACTCTGGAAGCTCAGCCCACAACAACACAGAGAGCCTGTATGATGCCGCTGACGACTTTGGACTCTCTTTAAACCTCAGAGATCGTTCACAAGAGCAGGTAACAGGAGTAGGGGGAGGCGTCATGCCTGCAATCAATGTACCATGACCTTCCCAGACTTTGGTTCCCTCAAGGCCCACAAGCAGACACACAAAACTGGTAGAGAGTCAGGGTCTGGGCCTCCGTACTCCTGCACCCAGTGCGGTAAGACCTTCACCCAGGCCTGCAACCTCAAGGTCCACCAGAGGGTCCACCAGGCCAAGGGACTCCACCTCTGCAGCCACTGCGGCAAGGGCTTCACCTCCTTCTCCGACCTGAAGAGGCACAAGTGCAGCCAGACCACAGACAAGCCCTACTGCTGCTCCATCTGTGGGAACAAGTTCAGTCGGCTCTGGAACCTGAAGGTGCATCAGCGCATTCACACGCAGGAGAAACCCCACTGCTGCAATATGTGTGACAAGAGCTTCACACGGGCAGACATTTTGAAAGTGCACCTGCGCACCCACACTGGGGAGAGACCGTACTGCTGTTCTGTGTGTGGACTCAGCTTCAAACGACTGGCACATCTGAAGTCACACCAGCGCAAACACAGGCCAAATCACCTGGACTGAATTTTTTATTGATACATTTTTTTGTTATATAACAGACACTTACAATTGCTACATTAATCTTCGAACAGCTAGTTTTATTATTTTATTTGACATTGAGAACATTTCTTGTGATCAGTTCTTTATTAATAAGGACATTGAAAATATGAACATGTTTGCTGTGATCTAGTGTACAATAAATTAGGCGGCTCTGCTATTCTTACAACTTTGCCCAGTCAAAAAGGCGGAACTACTTTTCTATGACTTCTGATCCTTCTAGCCTTGATTTTCATTTTTATAATTTTTATAGTACTTTTTAATATGTATAATTTTTACTAGGTGTTGTCCAATTAATTCTGTAACCCTCTTCAAATCAAGTTTGATTGGAAAATGCTGTTCAAATGACATGCATTATCAAATCTTTGTACTCCCTGACTAAGGCCATGCAGCCGAAACGCGTCTGAGTTTAATCTTTGTTTTCATTTAACATGCCGTACAAATAAAGGCATTTTAATTAATTATTTTCAGAGTGCCTTGGTCCTGCTTTCGTTTTGATGAAAATATGAACGGTTGTAAATCTGTGTGTTGGTTAAGAATTCACACCATACATGGACTGTCTATGAATTGTCTGTCAAAATGATCATGCCAACATAACAAACATTTGAATATGGGGCATTCATGTGCTCGTGGGAAGTCGTAAGTCTGCCATGATTGTGTTCAAGTGCATTTAAAGTCTGACCAATTCTTCAACCAATAAGATTTCAGATAGCTGGATTGCTAGCTAACATTGCTAAAAAATAAAGTTAGCTTGTGACGTGTTGATAGGACAGTTCAGCATGAACAACAAAAGAATTAATCAACAATAAGATAGTACAGTCCTGTCAGAGCCAACAGTCTCAGTTTGAAACCTTAGTCCTACCAGAACCTTTGGTTGAGAGTGTGAGTCCTTAAATGGAAGTCCAAGACCAAATAAATGTTTGTAACCCAAAGGAAGCCCCCCAAAAAAAAAAAAAGGTAATCCAACGAGATCTAAATTTAAAAGCAATAATCCAACAGAAAAGACACAATGGGCCACATTCCCCTGCGCTATTTTCACTAGCGCCGGGACAACACCTATGTCTAGATATTTTCACTAGCACCGGGACAACACCTGTGTCTATATATTTTCACTAGCGCCAGGACAACACCTATGTCTAGATATTTTCACGAGCGCCAGGACAACACCTATGTCTAGATATTTTTACTAGCGCCAGGACAACACCTATGTCTAGATATTTTCACTAGCGCCAGGACAACACCTATGTCTAGATATTTTTACTAGCGCCAGGACAACACCTATGTCTAGATATTTTATTTTCACTAGCGCCAGGACAACACCTATGTCTAGATATTTTCACTAGCGCCAGGACAACACCTGGACAACACCTATGTCTAGATATTTTCACTAGCGCCAGGACAACACCTATGTCTAGATATTTTCACTAGCGCCGGGACAACACCTATGTCTATGTCTAGATATTTTCACTAGCGCCGGGACAACACCTATGTCTAGATATTTTCACTAGCGCCAGGACAACACCTATGTCTAGATATTTTCACTAGCGCCGGGACAACACCTATGTCTAGATATTTTCACAACAACATTTACTATGTCTATCCAGATATTTTCACTAGCGCCGGACAACACCTATGTCTAGATATTTTCACTAGCGCAACACCTATGTCAGATATTTTCACTAGGACAACACCTATGTCTAGATATTTTCACTAGCGCCAGGACAACACCTGTATCTAGATATTTTCACTAGATATTTTCACTAGCGCCAAATTGGACAACACCTATGTCTAGATATTTTCACTAGCGCCTAGGACAACACCTATGTCTAGATATATTCACTAGCGCCGGGACAACACCTATGTCTAGATATTTTCACTAGCGCCAGGACAACACCTATGTCTAGATATATTCACTAGCGCCGGGACAACACCTATGTCTAGATATATTCACTAGCGCCGGGACAACACCTATGTCTAGATATTTTCACTAGCGCCGGGACAACACCTATGTCTAGATATTTTCACTAGCGCCAGGACAACACCAGTATCGAAATATTTTTTTAGATGACAAAAATGAAAACATGGAGCAGACTTAACCTTTTAGTCCTTTAAAAACCTGCTGTGTGTAAAATACTGTGTGCTATAGCTTGGAAAATAAATACTTGGGACTCTGGATGACAACATAGTGATGTTTGTTTAGGACTGTTTTGCTAAAGAACTCCACTTTAGTGTTTTGTTTCCTTATCACGACACTGGTGTCATCCAGGCCTCTAATTTTCAGCAAAACAATGGACTGTGATAGGAAAGAGGCTTACAAATCCCGCTTAGCACACAGCAAACAATGCTACCTCTCTCTGCAGTCAATTCAAGATGTCACCTGTGGGGTGGACACACCTCCCCACCACACCCATATCTGCAACCTTAAAGGCCAACTGCATAGTAGGCAATTATATTCCCAACACAGTACGTTAACATGGACAAGACTAAGTACATGCACCAGCACATTATTTAGATTTATTTTAGGGGCGATGTTTCATTTCACTTTCACATGATGCTTTCTTGGTAAAGCATGTTATAAGATAGCTTCTTAACATTGACAATATGGTCAAACTACCTACAGGACACTGAACAAAAAATATGAATGCAACATGTACAGTGTTGGTCTCGTGTTTCATGAGCTGAAATAAAAGATCCCAGAAATGTTCCATATGCACAAAAATCTTACTTTAACATTTGTTTACATCCTTGTTAGTGAGCGCTTCTCCTTTTGCCAAGATAATCCATCCACCTGACAGGTGTGGCATATGAAGAATCTGAATCAACAGCATGATCATTATGCAGGTGCACCATGTGCTGGGGACAATAAAAGGCCACTCTAATATGTGCTGTTTTGTCTCACAACACAATGCCACAGATGTTTCAAGTTTTGAGGGAGCGTACAATTGGCATGCTGACTGCAGGAATGTCCACCAGAGCTGTTGCCTGAGAATTGAATGTTCATTCTTCTACCATAAGCCACATCTAACACCGTTTTAGAGAATTTAGCTGTATATCTAACCGACCTCACAACCGAAGACCATGTGTATGGCGTTGTGTAGGCTAGCAGTTTGCTGATGTCAACGTTGTGAACAGAGTGCCCAATAGAGCGGTGGGGTTATTGAATGGGGAGGCATAAGCTATGAGCAAATTAACACGATTATTGCATTTTATCAATGGCAATTTGAATGCAAAAAAATACCGTGACGAGATCCTGAGGCCCATTGTGATGCACCTTTTTTTTAAAGGTATATGACCAACAGATGCATAGCTGTATTCCAAATAATGTAAAATCCATAGATTAAGGCCAAATTCATGTATTTCAATTGACTGATTTCCTCATATGAAATGTAACTCTGCAAAATCTTTGAAATTATTGCATGTTGTGTTTATATTTTTTGTTCAGTATACATTATCCAAATTGATACATTTTGTAAATGTCAAACATTTGTTTGTTCTCATCTTTTGGTTGGAAAGATGAAGGGTCAGTGGTGAAACGTGCAACTGGAGTAACAGCATGTTTTCCCACTACTCTTAATTAAGACTTAGAGGGTCATTCAAGTGAAACTTCCCAGTCTTTCAAGTAAGTAGCTTAAACCTGCAGAACATAAAAACCATGATGTGAAACGTGAAGTCAGTACACCTAAATTTAAACTTGATTTCAGGCATCTAACTTACCTAATGAATAACAAATGACAAGTAACCAGAATTTTTTATTTATTTTTAAACAATTAATCAACTGCTAATTCAAAATCAACTTTTTATTTTCTACACTTTTACTACATCTTTCTGTCATGGCATGATTCTTCCAACAACAAAAGCGACTGTAAATGTTAATCAGCAAAGGCTTTGATACGTGTAATCAATCAATACATAAAACCATAAAAGTACAAGTCCTACCCTTCCCTGTGAGACTAAATCATATCAAATGTATTTATATAGCCCTTCGTACATCAGCTGATATCTCAAAGTGCTGTACAGAAACCCAGCCTAAAACCCCAAACAGCAAGCAATGCACATTAGTGGGATCCCTGTTTAATTAAAACTAACACAGCTGGGTTTTGAATTCACAGCTAAGAGAGAGAGAGCACTATAGTGGGCACTAATATTTGATATGTTAACACACAGTATATTATATATACATCACATGAGACTAAGCAGTTAGCCTATTAAAATGTTTATCTGACTCCATAAAGATAATGAATATGTACACTAGACTATGGTTGAGTTACAGTAATAGACAACGAAGAAAGGACTGAGAATGGAATTATAAATATACGTGTATTTAATTCATGGATTCAGCTTAAAGCTTAAATTACAAGGCAATTCTGACATTAAAAAAACGGTTATTTTGAACGCAATATTTGCTGCATACTGCAGTTATACTGCACTGTGACTGCAATCTTTTTTCGTAAGGGCACTGCTGCAACATGACCATAAACGTTGCATCTAAAACAGCGCAGTGGATTCTGCACAACATTTCTAACAGGATAACTGATATAACCTAACAGTTATGTCGCCAATTGGATAGAAACCGAGTTTTGGACACCCTATTCCTAGTCCACTCCACTTTGGACCAGGGCCCGCATAGGGCTCAGTGGAGGGCGGGAAAAATCTCTTCGGTGTAGATTTCCTGTAAATCATTTACATAATAAATAGCCTACTACGGTACTGATCTGTATTCGAATCGTATAATAATAGCCAAATTAAATTTCGAATCTTATTTACAGTAAACGTACAGATGTTTTGTTCAAAGAAAGGTCGTATTTTCTCTCATCGTTCCATTGTAGATTGTCCTACTACTCGATCCGTAGGTTTGTTTCCGGAAATGCTATTGTTTTTGTGTATGCTTTTTGCGTTGGCTCTAACTAGCTACCAAGCTAACTGCCATCTCTCATTATCTCTGTTATTTATAATTATTACAATAGCCTCATATACATTAACTGCTGCATCTTATCTCTCGAAATTATATTAACATGTATTACTAGGACAGTCACGGAGTCAGACAACAACTTCCAATAGTATCTAGATTTGCTAGCCTGTTAACAGACAGAAGGGTTTTAGTTTCTAGTATATTTGCTGCAAACGTTAGCTTCCTATCATTTTTTTAGACTCGATCGCATGACTGATTCGCCTGTACAAAAGTAACTAAACGTTACGGATTCGGAACTGTATCTAGTTACACATAGACAGTTTGCCATGATGTCCGAAACCACCGTAACCTTCCAGTCTCAGCTCTCCGGAGTCATGGAGACGGTATTCAAGGCTGCTATGTACGAGATCACAAGGCTGGTGGACGATAGCTTCATGAAGGAAGTGTCCCGGAGCCGGGAGCAGGTCGAGTCGCTGAAGAAGCGGCTGCAGTGGTCGGAGAACAGACGTAGGGATAGGGACAAAGAGGGAGGCCGTATCGGGAAGTGTGCGGACTGTGGAAGAGCTAACGACGAAGCCAAGGAGAGAAGCTCTGGAGCCTCACAGACAGGTATAGAGAGATACATCTAAAGACAGTCTCTCTCTCTCTCTCTCTCTCTCTCATATATATATATAAGGGAACACTTAAACAACACAATGTAACTCCAAGTCAATCACACTTCTGTGAAATCAAACTGTCCACTTAGGAAGCAACACTGATTGACAATAAATGTCACAGTCTGTTGTGCAAATGGAATAGAAAATAAGTGGAAATTATAGGCATTTAGCAAGACACCCCCAATAAAGGAGTGGTTCTGCAGGTGGGGACAACAGACCACTTATCAGTTCCTATGCTTCCTGGCTGATATTTTGGTCACTTTTGAATGCTGGCGGTGCTTTCATTCTAGTGGTAGCATGAGACGGAGTCTATAACCCACACAAGTGGCTCAGGTAGTGCAGTTCATCCAAGATGGCACATGAATGCGAGATGTGGCAAGAAGGTTTGCTGTGTCTGTCAGCGTAGTGTCCAGAGCATTTGGGCGCTACCAGGAGACAGGCCAGTACATCAGGAGACGTGGAGGAGGCCGTAGGAGGGCAACAACCCAGCAGCAGGACCGCTACCTCCGCCTTTGTGCAAGGAGGAGCACTGCCAGAGCCCTGCAAAATGACCTCCAGCAGGCCACAAATGTGCATGTGTCTGCTCAAACAGTCAGAAACAGACTCCATGAGGGTGGTATGAGGGCCCGACATCCACAGGTGGGGTTGGGCTTACAGCCCAAGTCCAGGTCTGGGAGGAGATCCCTCAGGAGACCATCCGCCACCTCATCAGGAGCATTCCCAGGCGTTGTAGGGAGGTCATACAGGCACGTGGAGGCCACACACACTACTGAGCCTCATTTTGACTTGTTTTAAGGACATTACATCAAAGTTGGATCAGCCTGTAGTGTGGTTTTCCACTTTAATTTTGAGTGTGACTCCAAATCCTGACCTCCATGGGTTGATAAATTTGATTTCCATTGATAATTTTTGTGTGATTTTGTTGTCAGCACATTCAACTATGTAAAGAAAAAAAGTATTTCATGAGAATATTTCATTCATTCAGATCTAGGATGTGATATTTTAGTGTTCCCTTTATTTTTTGGAGCATATATATATATATATATATATGACACACACACAGTACCAGTAAAAAGTTTGGACCCACCTACTCATTCAAGGGTTTTTTGTTATATTTACTATTGTCTATAACACATATGGAATCATGTAGTAAGCAAAAAAGTGTTAAATAAATCTAAATATTTTAGATTTTAGATTCTTCAAAGTAGCCAGCCTTTGCCTTGATGGCAGCTTTGCACACTCTTGGCATTATCTCAACAAGCTTCACCTGGAATGCTTTTCCAACAGTCTTGAAGGAGTTCCCACATGCTGAGCACTTGTTGGCTGCTTTTCCTTCACTCTGTGGTCCAACTCATCCAAAACCATTTCAATTGGGTTGAGGTCGGGTGATCAGCCTGACTAACCGGTGTCTATATGTAGCCTCGCTACTGTATATAGCCTGTCTTTTTACTATTGTTTTATTTCTTTACTTACCTATTGTTCAGCTAACACCTTTTTTGCACTTTTGTTTAGAGCCTGTAATTAAGCATTTCACTGTAAGATCTACTACAACTGTTGTATTCGGTGCACGTGACAAATCAACTTTGATTTGATTGTGGAGGCCAGGTCATCTGTTGCAGTACTCAATCACTCTCATTCTAAGTCAAATAGCCCTTATGTAACCGGTGTGAAATGGCTAGCTAGTTAGCGGGGTGTGCGTTAATAGCGTTTCAATCAGTGACATCACTCGCTCGGAGACCTTGAAGTAGTTGTTCCCCTTGCTCTGCAAGGGCCGCAGCTTTTGTGGAGCGATGGGTAACGGTGCTTTGTGGGTGACTTATTGATGTGTGCAGAGGGTGTCTGGTTTGAGCCCAGGTAGGGGTGAGGAGAGGGACGGAAGCAAAATTGTTACACTTACACAGCCTGGAGGTGTGTTGGGTGTTTGTCCTGTTGAAAAACAAACAAGTCCCACTAAGCACAAAACAGATGGGATGGCGTATCGGTGCAGAATACTGTGGTAGCCATGCTGGTTAAGAGTGCCTTGAATTCTAAATAAATCACAAACAGTGTACCAGTAAAGCACCATCACACCTCCTCCTCCATGCTTCATGGTGGGAACTACAAATGCAGAGATCATCCGTTCACCTACTCTGCATCTCACAAAGACATGGCAGTTGGAACCAAAACTCTCAAACTTGGACTCATCAGACCAAAGGACAGATTTCCACCGGTCTAATGTCCATTGCTCGTGTTTCTTGGCCCAAGCAAGTCTTCTTATTGGTGTCCTTTTAGTAGTGGTTTCTTTGCAGCAATTTGACCATGAAGGCCTGATTCACGCAGTCTCCTCTGAACAGTTGATGTTGAGATGTGTCTGTTACTTGAACTCTGTGAAGTATTTATTTGAGCAGCAATTTCTGAGGCTGGTAACACTAATGATCTCATCCTCTGCAGAAGAGGTAACTCTGGGTCTTCCTTTCCTGTGGCGGTCCTCATGAGAGCCAGTTCCATCATAGTACTTGATGGTTTTTGCAACTGCACTTGAAGAAACTTTCAAAGTTCTTGAAATTCTCCGGGTTGACTGATCTTCATGTCTTAAAGTAAATAAGGCTATCTTCTGTATACCCCTACCTTGTCACAACGCAACTGATTGCCTCAAAGGCATTAAGAAGGAAAGAAATTCCACAATTGAATTTTTAACAAGGCACACATGTTAATTCAAATGCACTCCAGTTGACTACCTCAGAAGCTGAGAGAAAGAGTCTGCAAATCTGTCAAAGGGTGGCCACTTTTTTGGTTACTACATGATTCCATATGTGTTATTTCATAGTTTTGATGTATTCACTATTATTCTACAATGTAGAAAATAGTACAAATAAAGACCTTTTTCCACATTTCAGGCTTCAAACATAAAGATATAAAACTGTATTTGTTTTTGTGACGAATCAACAACAAGTGGGACACAATCATGAAGTGGAACAACATTTATTGGATATTTCAAACTTTTTAACAAATCAAAAACTGAAAAATTGGGCGTGCAAAATTATTCAGCCCCCTTAAGTTAATACTTTGTAGCGCCACCTTTGCTGTGATTACAGCTGTAAGTCGCTTGGGGTATGTCTCTATCAGTTTAGCACATCGAGAGACTGAAATTTTTTCCCATTCCTCCTTGCAAAACAGCTCGACCTCAGTGAGGTTGGATGGAGAGCATTTGTGAACAGCAGTTTTCAGTTCTTTCCACAGATTCTCAATTGGATTCAGGTCTGGACTTTGACTTGGCCAGTCTAACACCTGGATATGTTTATTTTTGAACCATTCCATTGTAGATTTTGCTTTATGTTTTGGATCATTGTCTTGTTGGAAGACAAATCTCCGTCCCAGTCTCAGGTCTTTTGCAGACTCCATCAGGTTTTCTTCCAGAATGGTCCTGTATTTGGCTCCATCCATCTTCCCATCAATTTTAACCATCTTCCCTGTCCCTGCTGAAGAAAAGTGGGTATGGTGTGTTCACGGTGATGAGCTGTGTTGCTTTTACGCCAAACATAACGTTTTGCATTGTTGCCAAAAAGTTCAATTTTGGTTTCATCTGACCAGAGCACCTTCTTCCACATGTTTGGTGTGTCTACCAGGTGGCTTGTGGCAAACTTTAAACAACACTTTTTATGGATATCTTTAAGAAATGGCTTTCTTCTTGCCACTCTTCCATAAAGCCAGATTTGTGCAATATACGACTGATTGTTGTCCTATGGACAGAGTCTCCCACCTCAGCATTAGATATCTGCAGTTCATCCAGAGTGATCATGGGCCTCTTGGCTGCATCTCTGATCAGTCTTCACCTTGTGTGAGCTGAAAGTTTAGAGGGACGGCCAGGTCTTGGTAGATTTGCAGTGGTCTGATACTCCTTCCATTTCAATATTATCGCTTGCACAGTGCTCCTTGGGATGTTTAAAGCTTGGGAAATATTTTTGTATCCAAATCTGGCTTTAAACTTCTTCACAACAGTATCTCGGACCTGCCTGGTGTGTTCCTTGTTCTTCATGATGCTCTCTGCGCTTTTAACGGGCCAAATACTTTCGCAAGGCACTGTACATACAGTCGTGGCCAAAAGTTTTGAGAATGACACAAATGTAAATTTTCACAAAGTCTGCTGCCTCAGTTTGTATGATGGCAATTTGCATATACTCCAGAATGTTATGAAGAGTGATCAGATGAATTGCAAAGTCCCTATTTGCCTTAAAATTAACTGAATCCCCCAAAAACATTTCCACTGCATTTCAGCCCTGCCACAAAAGGACCAGCTGACATCATGTCAGTGATTCTCTCGTTAACACAGGTGTGAGTGTTGACGAGGACAAGGCTGGAGATCACTCAGTCATGCTGATTGAGTTCGAATAACAGACTGGAAGCTGAATCAACCATTTATCGGATCATCAAGAACTTCAAGGAGAGCGGTTCAATTGTTGTGAAGAAGGCTTCAGGGCTCCGATGAAAGTCCAGCAAGCGCCAGGACCCTCTCCTAAAGTTGATTCAGCTGCGTGATTGGGGCACCACCAGTACAGAGCTTGCTCAGGAATGGCAGCAGGCAGGTGTAAGTGCATCTGCACGCACAGTGAGCTGAAGACTTTTGGAGGATGGCCTGGTGTCAAGAAGGGCAGCAAAGAAGCCACTTCTCTCCAGGAAAAACATCAGGGACAGACTGATATTCTGCAAAAGGTACAGGAATTGGACTGCTGAGGACTGGGGTAAAGTCATTTTCTCTGATGAATCCCCTTTCCGATTGTTTGGGGCATCCGGAATAAAGCTTGTCTGGAGAAGACAAGGTGAGCGCTACCATCAGTCCTGTGTCATGCCAACAGTAAAGCATCCTGAGACCATTCATGTGTGGGGTTGCTTCTCAGCCAAGGGAGTGGGCTCACTCACAATTGTGTCTAAGAACACAGCCATGAATAAAGAATGGTACCAACACATCCTCCGAGAGCAACTTCTCCCAACCATCCAGGAACAGTTTGGTGATGAACAATGCCTTTCCCAGCATGATGGAGCACCTTGCCATAAGGCCACTAAGTGGCAGTGTTTTTACAACTAATGCCGGTTTGCCTGAGGCTGATGCCGTGCAGGTGTTTGTACACATGCATATACAAACACTCTCATTCAAATAAACACATACAAGATCACATACATTCATGTTATAGTGCCAGACATGCACACAAACATATAAAGTAGTCATTGCTGTTATGATTTTAGGTGTCCTTGTTGTCATTTTTAATTGTATTATTTTGTTTTATTTGTTTGCTGTTTTCTTCTGTCTTTTCCTTTTTTTCTCTGTAGTTCATTCTCTTGGTTGTTGGTGTTCTGGGGGTTCTTGGGGGTGGGGAATGGAATGAATTGTTTTTTATTTTTTTCCGGGGGGGGACACGACGACTGTGGAAGGGGGAAAAAAATGTGATAACATCAATATTTTGGGTCCATGGCCAGGAATCCCATTGAGAACTTGTGGTCAATCCTCAAGAGGCGGGTGGACAAACAAAAACCCACAAATTCTGACAAACTCCAAGCATTGATTATGCAAGAATGGGCTGTCATCAGTCAGGATGTGGCCCAGAAGTTAATTGACAGCATGCCAGGTTGGATTGCGGAGGTCTTGAAAAAGAAGGGTCAACACTGCAAATATTGACTCTTTGCATCAACTTCATGTAATTGTCAATAAAAGCCTTTGACACTTATGAAATGCTTGTAATTATACTTCAGTATTCCATAGTAACATCTGAAAAAAAATATCTAAAGACACTGAAGCAGCAAACTTTGTGGAAATTAATATTTGTGTCATTCTCAAAACTTTTGGCCACAACTGTACAGTGCATTCAGAAAGTATTCAGACCCCTTGACTTTTTCCACATTTTGCTATGTTACAGCCTAATTTATTAAATACATTTTTTCCTCAACAATCTACACACAATATCCCATAATGACAAAAACAAGTTTCTAGAAATGGAATACAGGAATACCTTATTTACATAAGTATTCTGAGGTTTGAAATTGAGCTCAGGTGCATCCTGTTTCCATTGATTATCCTTGAGATGTTTCTACAACATGATTGGAGTCCACCTGTGGTAAATTCAATTGATTGGACATGATTTGGAAAGACACACACCTGTCTATATAAGTTTTCACAGTTGACAGTGCATGTCATAGCAAAAACTAGCCCTGAGGTTGAAAGAATTGTCCATAGAGCTCAGAGACAGGATTGTGTCGAGGCACAGATCTGGGGGAAGAGTACCAAAACATTTCTGCAGCATTGAAGGTCCCCAAGAACACAGTGGCCTCCATCTTAAATGGAAGAAGTTTGGAAGCACCCAAGACTCTTCCTAGAGCTGGCCACCTGGCCAATCTGAGCAATCATGGGAGAAGGGTCTTGGTCAGGGAAGTGACCAAGAACCCAATGGTCACTCTGACAGTTCCTCTGTGGAGATGGTTGTCCTTCTGGAAGGTTCTCCCATCTCTGCAGCACTCCACCAATCAGGCCTTTATCGTAGAGTGGCCAGACGGAAGCCACTCCTCAGTAAAAGGCACATGACAGCCCACTTGGCATTTGCCAAAAGTCACCTAAAAAAACAAGATTCTTTGGTCTGATGAAACCAAGATTGAACTCTTTGGCCCGGATGCCAAGTGTCACGTTTGGAGGAAACTTGGCACCATCCCTACGGTGAACCATGGTGGTGGCAGGATCATGCTGTGGAGATGTTTTTCAGCAGCAGTGTCTGGGAGACTAGCCAGGTTTGAGGGGAAAGATGAATGGAGCAAAGTACAGAGAGATCCTTGATGAAAACCTGCTCCAGAGCGCTCAGTACCTCAGACTGGGGGCGAAGGTTCACCTTCCAACAGGACAACAACCCTAAGCACACAGCCAAGACAATGCAGTTGCTTCGGGACAAGTCTCTGAGTGGCCCAGCCAGAGCTCGGACTTGAACCCGATCAAACATCTCTGGAGAGACCTGAAAATATCTGTGCTGCAACTCTCCCCTTCACACCTGACAGAGCTTGAGAGGATCTGCAAAGAAGAATGGGGGAAACTCCCCAAATCCAGGTGTACCAAGCTTGTAGTGTCATACCCAAGAAGACTGGAGGCTGTGATCGCTGCTTCAACAAAGTACAGAGTAAAGGGTCTGAATACTTATGTAAATGTGATATCAGTTTATTTTTAATACATTTGCAAACTTTTCTGAAAACCTTGTTTTGTTTTGTCATTGTGAGGTATTGTGTGTAGATTGATGAGGGGTAAAAAACAATTCGATCCATTTTGAAATAAGGCTGTAGTATAACAAATTGTGTGAAAGGTCAAGGGGTCTGAATACTTTCCGAATGCACTGTATATATGGAGGAATCACTCTGAAGTTTGGCTGCTGTAATGTGTACCTTCCATACTTTGGTGATCACTGACCAGACAGTTGAGTTGTTGGTAAGATGCTTTATTTCCTCCTCTGCACTGATGCGAGGAGACTCCATTATTCACAATTCAGCTTTCCTTTTAGTTGAGATAAATGTTACTCTTTGTTTACCTGTGGCCAGGTGTGGAGAGGGGGCGTGGCCTGAAGCAGGAGAAGGTACTAGGGGAGGAGTGGAGCAGCTGTGGGGGCGTGGCCGAGGAAACAGCCTCGCATGACCTGGAGGAGGCCGATGCCATCAGCCCAAGGAGAACCTCTGAGGTAAGTAGGGGACTGACGAAACACCAGTGTTATAGAACCTTCAGATAAAAATGTACTGTGCAGAACAGATTAGAACTTGTCTTTCAGGAGGAATAGGGGACCATCATGCCAGGTTTATTCATTCACTGCCAGTTTATCCATCGTTTAGTTAGAATCAACTTCTTAATTTCCTTTTGCAGCCCGCAGACGTCGGAGATCAGAAGCTGGACAGCCTGCTGAAAGAGGAGCCTCTCCACAACACTGAACTACAGGAGAGATGGGGCGTCTGCCTGGACGGTGAGTTGTTTACAACAAACACAACAGCCATCTTTATGATGAGAATGAAAAGGAGTAGCTTCTAATATGTTGTCATTGGTATTATAATAAATCAACTTGAAACTCAGTTCAAATTTAGCATTAGTTATTCTACCACAGTTTCTACTATTGCCAATGCCTCTAATGCTAATGCTTCTAATACCTAATGTCTCCTGTGTTCTTCAGGGGCCGACGGTTCAAACGTCTCGGGGCCCAGTAAGAGTTTCAGCGAGCAGGAGCTGCAGCAGTGCCAGGATGACTGGGGGTCTGGTCTAGACCAGGATGCTGAACCATCGGGTCTCGAGGGAGACTCAGTGGACCCCACCGACCCTCTCTACCGCCCCCGCTACAGCATGGAGGAACTGGGGGTCGGCTTTGAGAAGTCTGGTTACGGCAGTAGTGGTAGTGGCGACCATCTTCTAGACATGGAAGGGCTGGATAGGCTTCCTGGTTCTCCGTCTCGTCTGGGAGCGCTGAGCTACGGAGCTGCAGGTCACTACCAGGTGAACCTGGGGGATCTGAGGGGGAGACCATCACCATCGCTCCCACACACCTGGCCCCCATCGGAGCCAGAGGGAGCAGGTGGGGTCGCCAATGCCATCCCCCCACCCAGAGGTGGGAAACCTGAACTGCCTATTGATAAACGAGGAGGGGTACCTGCAGGACTCCAGTGTCTTGTACCCTGAACACGGTGTCCCAGAGTCAGGTAGTAGAGCCGGCCACAGGGGGCTAACCGCCATCCACTCTGGAAGCTCAGCCCACAACAACACAGAGAGCCGGTATGATGCTGCTGACGACTTTGGACACTCTTTAAACCTCAGAGATCGTTCACAAGAGCAGGTAACAGGAGGAGGGGGGAGGCATCATGCCTGCAATCAATGTTCAATGACCTTCCCAGATTCTGGTTCCCTCAAGGCCCACAAGCAGAAACACAAAACTGGGAGATGGTCGAATTCAGGGCCAGGGACTCCATACTCCCGCACTCAGTGCGGTAAGACCTTCACCCAGGCCTGCAACATCAAGGTCCAAGCCGAGGACGCCACCTCTGCAGCCAGTGTGGCAAGGGCTTCACCTCCTTCTCTGACCTGAAGAGGCACACATGCAGCCAGACGGCAGACAAGCCCTACTGCTGCTCTCTCTGCGGGAACAAGTTCAGTCGGCTCTGGAACCTCAAGCTGCACCGACGCATTCACACACAGGAGAAACCCCACCGCTGCACCATGTGCGACAAGAGCTTCACAAGGGCTGACATTTTGAAAGTCCACAAGCGCACCCACACCGGGGAGAGACCGTACTGCTGCGCTGTATGTGGACTCCGCTTCAAACAACTGAACCATCTGAAGTCACACCAGCACAAACACAGGCCGGATCTCCTGAGCAGAGTGGTGGTCGAGAAAACTGTTTAATTTGACATTGAGAACAATTGTTGGGTTGATCAATTGCTTTTTAATAAGGACATTGAAAATATTAACTGTTGGAAATCCGTGTTAAATAAGAATGTATGCCTTAAATGATAGACTATGAATTGTCTGTCATAATGACCATGTCAACCTAACAAACATTTGAATATAGGGCATTCATGTGCTTATGGGATGGTGTAAGTCTGCCATGATTGTGTTCAAGTGCTTTTGATGTCAGACCAATAAAAAGCTTGCTTACCATTGACAATATGGTCAAATTTATTGTAATTTTTTTATGTTTTGGGTGAAAGGTCAGTAAATCATCAACTCCGGGAACAATATTTTGTCAGTTTCCCACTTGCAATTACGACCTGGAGGGTTAAGGCCAGCCCAGATTTTTATATAAAACACTAAAGTAATAGTTTTATTGAATTCATTGGGCCCTAATCTTTGGATTTCACAACTGGGAAGACGCATGCATGTGTTCGTCACAAAAAAAAAAAAATGGGACTCAGGATCTCGTCATGGTCTTTCTGTGCATTGAAATAGCCATTGATAGAATGCAATTAGCTTATGCCTGCCCATAACATAACCCCACCATGGGATACTGTTTGACAAAACTGCACATTTTAAGTGGACATATTATCCCCAGCACAAGGTGCATTTGTGTAATAATTATGCCACACCTGTCAGGTGGATGGATTATCTTGGCAAAGGAGAAATGCTCGCTAACATGGATGGAAACAAATGTGTGTTTAATTTGAGAGAAATACTATTTTTTTCAGCTCATGAAACATGGGACCAACATTTTACATGTTGCATTTATTTTTGTTCATTGTAGTTCAAAACCGCAGAACATTAACACCATGATGTGAACACAGTACACCTACATTTAAACTTGTTAAGGCTTCAAACTTTTCTAATGATAACAAATTATAGCATATAACCAGAATTCATGTTTTAAATACAAATAACCAACTCAGTTTCAACTAAAATAAAACAATTTGTAAAAACATTTTTTACACTTAACTACGTCATTCTCTCGTAGCATGATTCTTCTAAACAACAAAAGCGGCATCAAATGTTTATAAAACAAAAGCTTTGATACTTTTAATTAATCAATACATAAAATAACAAGTCCTTCCCAATCACTGTCAGAATAGATTGGGATCCCTGCCTCATTAAACACTAACACGGCTGGGTTTTGAATTCACAGCAAACGGAGATAACTATTCCCCCTCAATAGCTCCTATGACACCCTATCTCGTGCATTACTTTACAAAGGCCTGACACTGTTTCTGGTCCAAAGAGGTGCACTATATAGGGAATAGGGTGTCATTGAATATTTTTCCCCCCGCCATCTATCGGTCTTTGTGTACAGTCTTCAGGTGTTTCTTCAGGTGGCCAGTCTGTTTGAAGCGCTTGCCACACTCGGAGCAGGTATAGGGTTTCTCTCCGGTGTGGACCAGTTTGTGGTTCTTCAGATTATTGTAATCCAGAAATCCCTTCCCACAGTACGAGCACCAGTGTCTCTTCTCCCCGTTATGCCACATCAGGTGAACATTCAGCTCCACCCGCCTCTTGAACCGCTTCACACAGAGGGAGCAGGCAAATGGTTTCTCTCCAGTGTGAACGCGGATATGAGCCTCCAGGTCACGTTGTGTAATTAAGCGTTTGTCACAGATCGGGCAGACGAACGGACGCACCCCACTGTGGACCACCTGCTCGTGCTTAGTCAGGCCGAAGCGGTAGACAAAGGTCTTGCTGCACTGCGGACACTGGTGGCCCCGCTGATCACCGTGGACGCGGGCGTGGCGGTTGAGGCCCTTGAGGTCGGGGAAGTCCTTGCCGCAGGCAGAGCAGGCGAACGGGCGCTTCCCCGAGTGGAGGGAGGCGTGACTCTCTAAAGCAGCGGCGCTGCTCAGGACACGACCGCAGTCTGCACACTGGTTCTTGGCGAGACGTTTCCGTGGAGCCTGGGGAGACTGTTGGAGCTGTAACGGTCCCGGTGGTGACCACATCGGTTGTGATTGGCGGTATCGGCGCGCCTGCTGGAAAGTCCGTGGGCACTGGGGGGACTTTTTGAAGTTAGAGCGAGGGCTGACGGTGACAATGAAGGGGATAGGTTGAGGGGTGGAGGGAGACCGTTTCAAATTTAAAGTCGCCACGGCCGCAGAACGAGGTCTTCCGCGACGAGGGGTGGTGGAAGTAACCTTGAAGGAGTGAGGCTGTGGGTTAGGAGCGGTGGCAGGAGGAGGGTTTGTGTTGTCCCCTGTAACCTGGCGAGGGCTGGTGCGGCGTGGGCTGGAGGCAGCTTGTGGGCTGGGTCTGTATGACCGGCGGCGCTGTGGGTTGGAAGGCAGAAACTGTGTCTGTGTGACCAAGCCTCTTAGCTCTGACCTCAGACCTCTCTGTGAGGCCTTGGTGACCTTTGACCTACTCCTCTTAGCCTGGGCTAACGCCAATAGTCTCTGAGCCTGCACCCAGGTCATGCTTCTCTTCTTGGATTTGGACACACCTCCAACGATAGGTGACTGTCTGGTCAGAGAGGTCACATCAGTGTTAGCTCCTCCCTCTTCCTCACTGATGATGTGGTTACTACTTCCTTGTCCACTAGACTTGTCGTCAGCCGTCTCACCGTTGGCTGTGTCCTCTACTACATCCTGGTCAACGTGAGATTCCCTGGAATTTTCTTCTCCGTTCTCCATCACCTTAGAGTAGTCATGGTCTAGAGGGGTGGTTCTCTCTCCTCTGGGTTTCTTAGCAACCACTGGAGAAGGCATGCTGTCCTGGGGGCGGGGCCTTAAGCGGAGGCGGAGACCGGAGAGGAGCGCTTCACGTCGACTTGACTTTTGCTTGCCGTCTGCCTGGACAACAATCTCCTCCTTATTCTCGCTGGCGGGGGTCGTCTCCGTAGCGACAGACCTTGTCATCACAGCTTCCGTAGATGTGGCAGGGAGGGGTGAAAGCCTCTCCCCCTCATCTTCCTGCCCCTCTTTTCCTCCTCCTTGTCTTTCTCCAGCCTCGGTGGAGCACATACTCGGGGTACTACTGACAACTGAGCTAAAAACTGTGTCTTAGACATCTGACAGCAGCCAGAGGGTGTGGATCCAGCAGGGGCTGACAGCTGTAGAGGGGTTTCATAAGATGTCTCTGGGACAGAAGGTGACTTTGGGCCGGGCACGGTGGAGGAGTGTTGCACATGCTCAGTGACCAACAACACCTGCTTCTCAGGAGGGCCGGCAGGTTCTGTCAACTCAGTAGGAGATGGAGCGGACTGGACAGGCGTTGGCGGAGTTGCCGTGGCAACACTCAACTTCTCCAAAACTGTAGGCGGTTGTGTCTGTGTAGGTAGTGTGGCCATTGGTCCATCAGGTACAGCTGTAGGCCTAGCTGGTTGTGTTGAGGGCACTGCTATTGGACGAGCTACAGGTAGAACATCTGTGTGGGACTGTGCTGGTCGAGGAGATGGGGATGGACGAGGGGGTACGGGGCTGGGCTGTGTATTCTGAAGAGGGGTTCTGGGTAACCCGGAGATGACAGGTGGCGGGCGCTCTGACGATGCTGCTGTCGACTTCACCGCTACAGTCGACTGGACCACCGTGGTCGTTTGGACAGTTTCTTTTGACAGAGTAGTTACCGTGGACTGGGCCATTACAGTAGACAGGACAGGTGATGTAGACTGGATAGTGGCTGCTGATTGAGGAGATGCTGTCTGGTGTAATGTTGATGGAGACTCTGCTGCTGGTATTACCAGTGACTGCTGTTCTGCTCCAGGGGCCTGGCCTGCACTGGCACTGGCACCTTCTCTGGGTCTGGGCTGGGATGGGCTGAGAGCCTGGGGGGCTCCTGGGTGTCTGGTTCTCCCTGGAGGGGGCCTCTGCTGAGGTAGGCTGGGTGGTGGGAGGCCTTTCCTGGGTGCAACGGTTGACCAGGGCCCTGACGGCTCCAGGTGGGACCAGGGCTACAGAGGGAGGGAGATTGACAGGATGGAGAAAAGTAGAGGGGAAAGTTGTAAGGGAGAAACAGAAAGAAAAAAGACAGAACAACAGTGGAGAGATTATTATAGATATTATTAGAGCCTGGTTCTCATCCCAATAGTGTTTAATACATTGTAATAAGATGTGTGATTCAGAAGCAGGTCTCCCTAGTTCCTACCTCTGCCTGGTAACTCTCTGAGAGGTTGTCTGCGGACCAGAGTCGGGAGATCTCCCCCCTCCTTCTTCAGCAGTATGTACCCAGGGGAGTAGTCATCAGAATAGTCTGCCTCCTGGGGGGGGACAATGCCAACAACAGGCTATATTAGTGTCAACATAAACTCTGACAAAGGCTGTTAGGCCCATGTACGTAAGTTTAAATTAAAATAAGAAGATTCCAGCCAGTGCAGTGTACAGGTGTTTCCTTTTCTCTGGGGTCAACAACAATAGGTTGAGCAGAAAGGTGGATGAATTGGGAAGACAGAAAACAGATCGGTCCGTGCTATCCGGGATCTTTAGGACTTCCCTACCCCATTGAAGTTGAAATGTAAAATGGTTAGGTAGGGGTTTAGGACAGGGACGTCCCAACGATCCTTGATAGCACTGACCCAAACCGATCGGAGACTCGGGCTAGGTGGGGACTGTCTTACCCAGTCCACCTCCTGTTTGATCAGCACTAAGGCAGTCTGTGGGTTGCCCTCCTCGTCGTAGGCCCCCTGGTGCAGCTCCGTCCCTGGTCCTCCTCCCGCCGGTGCTGCTCCCCAGCCCGAGGCAGAGCCTGCGCTGTCAGGACTGGAAATACCAGATCAGGGGAGAGAGAGTGGTTAGTACATACGCCTGACATGACATCATGTGTTGCAACACACCGTACCTATAGACCACACCTCTCAAACCCCAGTTTTCTTCTGTGATATATTGTAGTCTGTAGACCTTTGAAAAAAAATCCTACAACTGTTAGCTAAAGATCTAAGCCCATAATCATAAGCCTAATGTATCTACTGCTACTACAATCAATACTACTGCTACTATGGCTGCCGCTGCTACGTGAAAGTGGCATGCACACCTGTCCAGTAGTTTAGAAATATATATTGATGAGAAACTTAAAGGATGACTTGAGACAAATTCATATTCATCTGTGGGTGTTCAAGGAGCCATTGAAACTAGAAGTCCAAAAAAAGTGACAACGAAATGAAGATAAAATATATATATTTATTTTTTGTTTGCCCCTACCCTCTGAACAATCCAAAGTTGGTTTGAGGTGACTAGGTCACATGGTCAAGGACTAATTTAAGTTAAAGTAATTTTGTATATGAATATCTATAAACACTGAACAAAAATATAAAACACAACATGCAACAATTTCAACGATTTAGGCGAGTTACAGTTTATAAGGAAATCAGTCAGTTGAAATAATATCATTTGGCCCTTATCTATGGATTTCACAGGACTTGACAGGGTTGCAGCCATGGTGGGCCTGGTAGGGTGGTGGGCCTGGTAGGGTGGTGGGCAGGGTGGTGGGCCACTGGTAGGGTGGGGGCCCAACCAGGCCCAGCAAATCAGAATTAGTTTTCCCCACAAAGGGCTTTATTACAGACATGAAACGGAGGAGTATTTCTCAGCTGTCCGGGTAGCTGGTCCCAGACAATCCCACAGGTGAATAAGCCGGATGTGGAGGTCCTGGGCTGGCATGGTTACACTTGGTCTTCAGTTGGACATACTGCCAAATTTTCTAAAACAACGTTGGAGGCGGCTTATGGTCGAGAAATGGACATTAAATTCTCTGGCAACAGCTCTGGAGGACATTCCTGCAGTCAGCATGCCAATTGCACACTCCCTCAAAACCTGAGACACCTGTGGCTTTGTGACAAAACTGCACATTTTAGAGTGGCCTTTTATTGTCCCCAGCACAAGGTGCACCTGTGTAATGGTCATGCTGTATAATCATTTTCTTGATATGCCACACCTCTCAGGTGGATGGATTGTCTTGGCAAATGAGAAATGCTCCCGAACAGGGATGTAAACCAGTTTATGCACAACATTTGAGAAGAACTCACTGTGTGTATTGGAACATTTCTGGGATCTTTTATTTCAGCTCATGAAAACACGGGCCTATCACATTTCAGAAGTTATAAGCAGATTAATTTTGATTTATCTTGTGCATTTTTTTTTTACCAAAAAGTTGTTCCATTGTCTGCCCGACAAATTCTTATTGCTCCAGAGAAGCCTTTATACTGACCTTACTGGAGGCTCCATCAGTGGATTTGCCAAGGCACTTGTTGATGCCAAGCTTCATGTTTTCCTGTACTTCACTCAGTGCCTGGACAAAGTATTGTCCAGTGGATGCCTCATATTTCACCACAGCCACAAGCCTCCCATGGAGGGTGTTCGTTACATATCTGACTATGACAGAGCATTGATCTTGTGTTGGAATGTCCTACGTAGTGTCAAACTGGGCTGAAAACACACCAGCTTCCTGGATTTCACTTGCTATGGTGGCCTGCGTTGTGTGTTGGATGGTGGTAATGACGTTATCGATGGTAGTCTTTGATAATAGATTGATTAGAGAGCCTCTGTCCCCTCTTGACCCAGACTCATGCTTTTCTTATCCCTATTGTCTTCGGTCTTACCGCTTCAGCTGCAAAACCTTGACTAACAGTTGAACTGGGCTCAATGGGCTGCGCTCGCTCTCCTCTCTGCTGCCAGTGCCTTCAGGCTAACTAGGCTGAGATGATTGACTGGTAAAGGTGCCAAATTAATAATTTGTTATTTTTTAATATTTGGCTTTATCAGCCTAAAGGGACTTCAACCACTTCTCTCTCCACTTTTCAGCACCTTTAGGTTTTTTCTGTTTGTCCATCCTACTCCACTATGTATTCAAATGTTACCACCACCAGAGATGGGAAAGAGGCAGGGCCCAGGTAAAGTTAGAATGGACTGGAGCAAAAGTAATTGGCTGGGAGAGAGAAGATGACAGATGTAATACCCAACAGCAGTGCCAGTGGGCTGGCAGCCCACTCGCCTGGGCCAATCAGACACACAGCACTTTGTTACTTTTATTTAAGCAGGGGCTGGGGTTATTTATATTCTACGTTGCATCGGCTCCAACTGTCAAGCGGACCCACTGGGAAAACTCCTGGTGCTCCAGATGGCCAGTCCATCATTGACACCTCCACTGTGGGACTCTATAGGATCTCACTAGCTGGTGCAAGGCTCTGCACTCCTCCTTGCTTGTTCTGCCCACTGATGCATTTCCTCCCATTGGAAATGACAGACTCTGGTCTATTTTTTATTATAATGTTAGCCGAGACCAACAACACCAAAACGGACTATACAGCTGCAAGCAGTGAGTGGAGTTCCAAACGGACAGAACTAAACAAGTTAAACGTCTGACATGTGATTCAATGTTTTCCACACACAGCTATGTTTAGCCTACTTGGACACCGCGTCCCCCCACAACGACTAGCCTGAAGCCACAGGGCTTTCTCGCAAACTCCATGTCCCTATGTGAGAGCACTGGGGAAACGAAAGGGAAGCAAAAGGGAGTCTGTTGCGCAACTGAAATGTGTCTTCCGCATTTAACCCAACCCCTCTGAATCAGCGCTGCAGGCTTAAATCGACATCAACCGCGCCTTAGTCAAGGGCAGAAGAACATAAAAACGGTAGATTTGTGACACTTTGCAGGGTCTGGGATTTGAATCAGCGACATTTCGGTTCCTGGTCCAACGCTCTTAGTCGCCCCGTGTGAACTGTATTGCGACATTTCGGTTCCTGGTCCAACGCTCTTAACCGCTATGCTACCTGCCGCCCCTTGTGAACTGTAGGTCGGGATTTTTGACCTGGCTACATGTACATCGAACAACACAGCAGTGATCAGTAGGGACGAATGTCGGGTTCCACCCATCTGTGGTCGAGGGTGAATTCCTAATTATTACGTGATTATCGACTTGGAGTCGCCCCCCCCCCCCCCCTTGTACCACCCGTTGCTTCTCGCCACTATCCAGGCCAAGCAGCCCACATCATCTGAAGTGTCTGGCTAGTTTCGCCTCCAACTTCTCCATACACTGACTTGGCTGAATTACCGCTTGTAACATACACCTGACATGCTGAGTTCTCCAGGGAAGCTATCAGCCTGATGTAGAGTTTACTGGTTACGTTCCAAAAAAGGTGTATACAAATTAAACGTATACATTAAGCAGTTTTAGGAAATATTCTCAGCGTTGAGCCTTCATGCTCAGCTAAATATCTAGGCTATTAAGATGTTTGTTAATTTGAAGTTAGCTTTGCTAACTAGTCCAGGAGCGTACTCATTCCACCGATTCTGTTGCAAAATGTTTCGGAAACAAACGGGGCGGGAACTACCTGAATTTGTCAAATAGAAACTCGTTTCTTGTAAAACCATGATAAAATTGTGTGGCTGAATGAATACACCCGTTTTCTACTCACCGCATTGAACGCCGATGTCACGTTTGCCGATACGTGACGTTCTTTGACTCGGTCCAGGCACTGCGGTTTGGCGTTCACTTTCACCCGTCGATTTCTTCACATTTTCGAGGGATCGAAGCCTCGATTTGAGGTCCTCGTTCTCTTCTTTTATTCTAGATATTTCGGCTCGCAGTTCCTCAATAGTTTTTTCAAAAAGTTTCGTTGTCTCGGTGACTGCAGTATTCAATACACTCTCCATAACAAAGGCGAACTGGGTTTGAAAACATTCTTTCGACATGTTGGCGGCAACCAGCTTCACGTTCGATTATTATGTCCAATGTAATGTACAGGATTGATCAGAATTGGCGGCCTATGTCCGTGACATCATGGTTTCTCTTTCCACTGTGGACCACTGAGGTATGATATTAAATGGAGACTGAGTGCAAGATGGCCGACCGCCGTTTTAGGTAAAATACCCACGTTCGCATACGCCGACTCATGGACGGTCCATATCCGGGTTTTCCGTTTGCATCCGGTTTATACAGACCAACATCACATGCGCACTAGCACTCAGGGGGAGCAGCTCAGATTGCAGTGTTCGAGAGCCACAAAGTAACTGCAAGCTGACTGATCCACAAATTCTGAGTGGTGGGCGGGATAAACCGCTTCAGTGTAGATGTTTCTGTCAATTTACTGAAGGATCGATCAAGCTTTTCATTGGTGATCATGTAGAAGTTAATGGCGACGATATATTAGATAAATGTAACAACAATTTAGTCAGAGAAATTATAAACAGGATGTTTACCCCTGCAACAATGTTTCAAAGTCATCTTCATTTGGCAGCGTGCGTGGACTATTGTCTCGTTAAAATACAACTGGGGACTTCAGTGCTTTCAAAATAACAGGGAACTTGGGAAAAACAGGTGGGGGTAGAGAGACTAGAGTAGTGGGGGCGTTTTTTGGGGAGCGCGCTTGTTTGAAATTGAAAAGTGTCGCGGTAGCTTTTGATAAAGAATAACCTCATAACGACGCAGCTGCATTTCAGTGGGATGTATTGTTGAGCGCTACATCCCGAGGGGTTTGTGCTGATTGTACGGATATTGTGACAGCCGGTTAAATGGCGTCCCTTGAGAAATCCAGTACGAGCTTTTGTACCGGATACATTACGTTGTTACAGCTTTCAAGCTTATGGGCATGTGGCAGCAGTGTGTAGGAGGGAGGGTCCTAGGTGTGAGAAGTGTGCAGAAGGGCATGTGGCAGCAGTATGTAGGAGGGAGAGTCCTAGGTGTGAGAAGTGTGCAGAGGGGCAAGAGACAGCAGTGTGTAGAAGGGAGGTTCCTAGGTGTGAGAAGTGTGCAGATGGGCATGAGACAGCAGTGTGTAGGAGGGAGGTTCCTAGGTGTGAGAAGTGTGCAGAAGGGCATGTGGCAGCAGTGTGTAGGAGGGAGGGTCCTAGGTGTGAGAAGTGTGCAGAAGGGCATGTGGCAGCAGTGTGTAGGAGGGAGGGTCCTAGGTGTGAGAAGTGTGCAGAAGGGCATGAGACAGCAGTGTGTAGGAGGGAGGGTCCTAGGTGTGAGAAGTGTGCAGAAGGGCATGTGGCAGCAGTGTGTAGGAGGGAGGGTCCTAGGTGTGAGAAGTGTGTAGAAGGGCATGTGGCAGCAGTGTGTAGGAGGGAGGGTCCTAGGTGTGAGAAGTGTGCAGAAGGGCATGTGGCAGCAGTGTGTAGGAGGGAGGGTCCTAGGTGTGAGAAGTGTGCAGAAGGGCATGTGGCAGCAGTGTGTAGGAGGGAGGGTCCTAGGTGTGAGAAGTGTGCAGAAGGGCATGTGGCAGCAGTATGGGAGGTTCCTAGGTGTGAGAAGTGTGCAGAGGGGCAAGAGACAGCAGTGTGTAGGAGGGAGGGTCCTAGGTGTGAGAAGTGTGCAGAAGTCATGAGACAGCAGTGTGTGGGAGGGAGGGTCCTAGGTGTGAGAAGTGTGCAGAAGGGCATGTGGCAGCAGTGTGTAGGAGGGAGGGTCCTAGGTGTGAGAAGTGTGCAGAAGGGCATGTGGCAGCAGTATGTAGGAGGGAGAGTCCTAGGTGTGAGAAGTGTGCAGAAGGGCAGAGACAGCAGTGTGTAGGAGGGAGGGTCCTAGGTGTGAGAAGTGTGCAGATGGGCATGAGACAGCAGTACAGTAGGAGGGAGGGTCCTAGGTGTGAGAAGTGTGCAGAAGGGCATGAGACAAAGGAATGTGTAGCATTGGGGAAAGTAGTAGTAGGTGTTAATTGTAGTGGTGCCCATGGAGCTGGGGATCAGAAATGTCCCGTTCGTGAGAGGCAGGTTGAGGTTTCCAGGGTTAGAGTAGTGCAGAAGTTGTCGTATGCTGAGGCTGTGAAGAACGTAGAGGAAGATGGATCAAGGGGGAGGGATCCTGAGAGGAGTGGTGTGACTAGTAGATATGTACCAGTACAGAGGGATAAACCAAAAAGTGATATATGTTTCAGTAAGATTGGATTTTTAGCAGTTGTACTCCAGTCTGGTAAGTGGCGGTAATGCAGCATATTGGATGCCAACCGGCTGTTAAACCTCATCGAAGACGAAATAAAAAACTAGCTCCGACTTTGAAAAATCGATTTGAACGGTCATTCAACTCGGAATTCCAACTCGGGCCTCTTTATAGAGCTCTGACCTGAAGATCACTGACGGCATGAATTGACGTCGTATTTTTCCGCGTTCCCATTTCACACAATCCACATAGTTATTTGATAACTAATAAAGTAAGAGACGTTTCTTACAAGATTCTTTACAGATGTTATCATTGTAATAGTCTTATTTCTAAATATGTAATTAATGTAGAAAATAAGTGTAGCTTTTGTGAATCGGAAAATTAGACTACAAGGCATTTATTTTCTGTTGTTTTCATAGCGAAATATTTTTGGCAGATATGAAAATATACATTAGCGATAAAATGGGTAAACTTTAAGCATTACCAAATGTTATCTTTTTTTATTTTACATACATACGAAGTGACTGTCAATACATACATTTAATTTTTTCATTTTATTGGGAAAATGTTACATCCATTAAAAAAAAGTTTTTAATAAAACGTTTCAATATTTTTCTAATCTATTTAGAATATTATTTATCATCCCTGAAAGGTATAAATAGCAATTTGTCAAAGAAATGTCCACAGTATTTGTCAAAGTGATTTGTGATATTTGTATATTGTTTGGTTTTGTACAATGTTCGTGTGATGTAATAACTTATATATATTACAATGTATACAATAACAACTGTAAGTGTCTGTATCCTAATATATAATCAAAGCTGAATTATATTTTGAACGTCAATAACAGTAAACGTGTAACATACAAAGCTATTGCTTAAATAAAGGTTGTCTTTTTACTCCAGTAAAGAGCGTTCCGATGTAGATTGTCCCACTAACCAACCCGTTGGTTTGTTTCCGGAAGTTCGACTGTTTTTAATGGATGCTTTTTGTGTTGCCTGTCTAGCTAAGTAGCATGCCAACTACCATAGCCTTACTGTCTCTCAATACATCTGGTATTTATATTTATTAGAATAGCCTCATATACAGTAAGTACTACAGCTTATTTCTCAAAATGGTAAAACAATTGCAATAGGACATTTATTGGTGGAGGCAAAAGCGGTTTAGTTACCAGTATCTGTTCTGCTAAGGTTAGCTAATTAGCTAGCTTCATCTCATTTTGATAGACTGGATCGTAACACTGACCAACCTGAACAAAAGTAGGTCAACTTTACGATCTCATAACTGTAGCTAGCTACACGTAGACAGTTTGCCATGATGTCTGAAGCCATCGTAACCTTCCAGTCTCAGCTCTCCGGGGTCATGGAAACGGTCCTAAAGTCAGCCATATACGAGATCACCAGGCTGGTGGAGGATAGTTTCCTGGAAGAGGTGTTCCGGAGCCGGGAGCAGGTCGAGTCGCTGAAGAAGCGGCTGCAGTGGTCGGAGAACAGTCGCAAGGAGAGGGATAGAGAGGGAGGCCAGAGGGGGAAGTGTGCGGACTGTGGGAGAGCTGACGTGGAGACAAGCTCTGGAACCTCACAGACAGGTGAGGAGTGAGAGACTTTTAAAGTCAATATATCTACTCAACAAAAATATAAACACAACCTGCAACAATTTCAAAGTTATTGCTGAGTTACAGTAAACATAAGGAAATCGTTAATTGAAATCAATTCATTAGGCACTAATCTATGGATTTCACACGACTGGGAATACAGATATGCATCTGTTGGTAACAGATATCATTATAAAAAGGTAGGGGCATGGATCAGAAAACCAGTCAGTATCTGGTGTGACCACCATTTGCCTCATGCAGTGCGATACTCCTCCTTCACATAGAGTTAATCAGGCTGTTGATTGTGGCCTGTGGAATGTTGTCCCACTCCTCAGAAAATGGCTGCGCAAATTTTCTGAATATTGGTGGGAAATGGAACACAATGTCGTACACACGCCGATCCAGAGCATCCCAAACATGCTCAATGGGTGGCATATCTGAGTGTGCAGGTCATGAAAGAACTGGGATATTTTCAGCTTCCAGTAATTGTGTACAGATCCTTGCAACATGGGGCCAAGCATTATTATGCTGAAACATGTGGTGACTGCGGCGGAAGATATGGCGCTACAATGGACCTCAGAATCTCATCACGGTATCTCTGCATTCAAATTGCCATCGATAAAATGCAATTGTGTTCGTTGTCCGTAGCTTATGCCTGCCAATACCATAACCCCACCACCACCATGGGGCACTCTGTTCACAACGTTGACATCGGCTAAACGCTCGCCCACACAACGACATGCATGTTGTCTGCCATCTGCCCAGTACAGTTGAAAGAGTATGGTTCTCCAGTGTGCCAGTGGCCATTGAATGTGAGCATTTGCCCACTGAAGTCGGTTACGATGCCGAACTGCAGTCAGGTCAAGACCCTGGTGAGGACGACGAGCACGCAGATGAGATTCCCCTGAGATGGTTTCTGACAATTTGTTCAGAAATTCTTCGGTTGTGCATACCCACAGTTTCATCAGCTGTCAGAGTGCCTGGTCTGTGGTTGTGAGGCCGGTTGGACGTACTGCCAAATTTTAAAAAATGGCTTATGGTAGAGAAATTAACATTACATTTATCTGGCGACAGCTCTGGTGGACATTCCTGGCATGCCAATCTGTGGCGTAGTGCCACACCTGTCAGGTGGAAATGCTCACTATCAGCGACCGTAAACAAATTTATTCACAAAATTTGAGCGAAATATGTTTTTTTGTAAGTATGGAAAATCACCTGGTCATAGAAGGATCAGGTGTTCCTAATGTTTTGTACTTTCAGTGTATATATATATATTTTCAGTGTATATATGAAGGAGTCACTAGTGGGGCTGCTGTAATGTTTAGCATCCATAATTTGGTGATCATAATTTTGATCACAAAAAAAAGGGAAACGAGGAAGGGGAATATCTTAAATTGCACCACCATCTAATCCTGCACCTATACACTATCTTCAGAAACCCACCACCCCATCCCACTACTTTGGCCCTAAAAGACCCTACACCTGGCTGTCGGCCTGGGAGGATGGGGGGGGGGGTTATCCTTGGGCTATCCTCTACTCTTTTCACTGCCTCAGCATAGGAAACATTTTGTCCCTTTCGAACTCTGGCAATCTCAACCCGTCTCTCTCACAGAGCACTTGGGATCCCCAGCTGCATGGATGTCCCCAGAGTTGACACAGTGTTTCTCTATCCCTTTGTTACACTGTCTGAGTACACCCTCCTGCACACTTCTGAGATTGTGGACTGTCCCTTCTACACACTGCTGCAATATCCAAATCCTTGACACCTAAAGCACCATAGCATGTTCGGAACATGGGCCCTCACAGAATATCAAATATAACCTAACCTGACCTTTATCAGGTAGAAACTCTGTTTCACCATTGTCACCGGGTCTACAACTCACCAAACGGCGGGCGTCACAAATACTAGGAGTATTCCTTTTCATCTGATCCACCTCTACCGGTCACTCCTTTGAGTGGTGTCCTGCTCCAGAGAGCAAAGCACGACACAAGTTGAAACGTGTGATGTGCAGCGCCCCCTGCCTTTGGGCGGAGGAAGCACAAAAACTCGAAACAATTCCACTTCTCGGATCTGTCACAGATGTAACCGCTCCCAGTTTGTCCTTTACCCAACCTGACACAACGCACGGGTCGGCCGCTCCTACCGGTCCAAAATCATCTCTGAATGTCTACCACACCTGTAGTCACAGGTACTTCACCCTGGTCTGGCTCAACGTCAGAGCACTCCTTCACCCTGGTCTGGCTCAACTTCAGAGCCATACTTCACCCTGGTCTGGCTCAACTTCAGAGCCCTACTCCACCCTGGTCTGGCTCAACTTCAGAGCCCTACTCCACCCTGGTCTGGCTCAACTTCAGAGCCCTACTCCACCCTGGTCTGGCTCAACTTCAGAGCCCTACTCCACCCTGGTCTGGCTCAACTTCAGAGCCCTACTCCACCCTGGTCTGGCTCAACTTCAGAGCCCTACTCCACCCTGGTCTGGCTCAACTTCAGAGCCCTACTCCACCCTGGTCTGGCTCAACTTCAGAGCCCTACTCCACCCTGGTCTGGCTCAACTTCAGAGCCCTACTCCACCCTGGTCTGGCTCAACTTCAGAGCCCTACTCCACCCTGGTCTGGCTCAACTTCAGAGCCCTACTTCACCCTGGTCTGGCTCAACTTCAGAGCCCTACTTCACCCTGGTCTGGCTCAGAGCGCTACTTCACCCTGGTCCCTACTTCAGAGCGCCTGGTCTGGCTCCAACGTCAGAGCCCTACTTCACCCTGGTCTGGCTCAACTTCAGAGCCCTACTTCACCCTGGTCTGGCTCAACTTCAGAGCCCTACTTCACCCTGGTCTGGCTCAACTTCAGAGCCCTACTTCACCCTGGTCTGGCTCAACTTCAGAGCCCTACTTCACCCTGGTCTGGCTGGTCAACTTCAGAGCCCTACTTCACCCTGGTCTGGCTCAACTTCAGAGCCCTACTTCACCCTGGTCTGGCTCAACTTCAGAGCCCTACTTCACCCTGGTCTGGCTCAACTTCAGAGCCCTACTTCACCCTGGTCTGGCTCAACTTCAGAGCCCTACTTCACCCTGGTCTGGCTCAACTTCAGAGCCCTACTTCACCCTGGTCTGGCTCAACTTCAGAGCCCTACTTCACCCTGGTCTGGCTCAACTTCAGAGCGCTACTTCACCCTGGTCTGGCTCAACGCCAGAGCACTCACTACTGCTGACTGACTCATGGTTCTCAAAAGAACAAGTACATTTATAGGTACTTTTACTTGGCTTCTATTCAAGGAGACATTTTTACACTTACCCGTCATCGCACTCTGATCTGCTCAGTCTGTTGTTTCAATCTAGGCCCTTTCCTTTTACTTGAAATGAAACGTTCTCTTTGTTTACCTGTGGCCAGGTGTGGAGAGGGGTGTGGCCTGAAGCAAGAGAAGGTATCAGGGGAGGAGTGGAGCAGCTGTGGGGCGTGGGCGGGAAACAACCTTCCATGACCTGGAGGAGGCTGAGGCCACCAGCCCTAGGAGAATCTCTGAGGTAGGTAGGGACTGACTAAACACCTGTGTAATGGAATGTTCGTTTAGAATTATATTGTGCAGAACAGATTAGAACTGATTGTCAGGAAGAATAGGGGACCATCATGTCAGCTCTGTTCAGTCACTGTCAGTTTATCCATCATTTAGTCAGAATCGACTCAGTAATTTCCTCTTCCAGTCCACAGAGGTCGGAGGTCAGAAGCTGGACAGTCTGCTGAAAGAGGAGCCTCTCCACAACACTGAGCTACGGGAGAGATGGGAGTTCTGCCTGGACGGTGAGTTGAGGAGTTTACTACAAACATAACAGACAATAGCCAACCTTTATGATGATGATGAGAATGATAAGGGAGAGTAGCTTTTTAATACGTTGTCATTGGTATTATAACAAGTCAACTTGAAACTTTAAGTCTAAATTGAGCGTTAGTTACTTCTACTACAGTTTCTACTATTGCCAATGCCTCATGTCTCCTGTGTTCTTCAGGGGCCGCCGGATTCGCGCCTCGGGCCCAGTAAGAGTTTCAGTGAGCAAGCACTGCAGCAGTGCCAGGCTGACTGGGGATCTGTTCTGGACCAGGGGCCTAAACCTCCGGGCCCCGAGGAGACGCAGGGGGACCCCACTGACTCCCCCTACCGCCCCTCGTTACAGCATGAAGGAACTGTGGGCGGCTTGAGAAGTCTGGTTGCGACGGAAGTGGTGGTGGCGGCCATCTTGCAGACATAGAAGGGCTGGATAGGTTTCCTGGTTCTCCGTCTCGCCTAAAGGACATGGAGCTGGGGTCACTACCAGGTGGACCTGGGAGTGGTCTGAGGGGGAGACCATCACCATCG
>NW_027002820.1:0-5973 GCF_036934945.1 Oncorhynchus masou masou | reverse complement strand
GAGGTGAGACTGTCTGTTGGATACCAGAGGAAGCCCAGGAGGGTGAGACTGTCTGTTGAATACCAGAGGAAGCCCAGAAGGTGAGACTGTCTGTTGGATACCAGAGGAAGCCCAGGAGGTGAGACTGTCTGTTGGATACCAGAGGAAGCCCAGGAGGTGAGACTGTCTGTTGGATACCAGAGGAAGCCCAGGAGGTGAGACTGTCTGTTGGATACCAGAGGAAGCCCAGAAGGTGGGACTGTCTGTTGGATACCAGAGGAAGCCCAGGAGGTGAGACTGTCTGTTGGATACCAGAGGAAGTCTCTCTCTCTCTCTCCTTCTCTCTCTGTCTCTTTCTCTCTCTCTCTCTGTCTCCTGTCTGTATACTCTCTCCTGTCTGTCTGTCTGTCTGTCTGTCTGTCTGTCTGTCTGTCTGTCTGTCTGTCTGTCTGTCTGTCTGTCTGTCTGTCTGTCTGTCTGTCTGTCTGTCTGTCTGTCTCTCCTTTATGCCTCTCTCTCTCTGTCACGCCCCTCTGGTTATTACTGAAGGAGAGGCAACCAGAGAGCCCTCTGCTGGTAAGAGAGGTTGATGCTCTCTCTCAGAGCTAGAGAGCCTTCTACTGGTAAGAGGTTGAAGCTCTCTCTCAGAGCCAGAGAGCCTTCTACTGGTAAGAGGTTGAAGCTCTCTCTCAGAGCCAGAGAGCCTTCTACTGGTAAGAGGTTGATGCTCTCTCTCAGAGCCAGAGAGCCTTCTACTGGTAAGAGGTTGATGCTCTCTCTCAGAGCCAGAGAGCCTTCTACTGGTAAGAGGTTGATGCTCTCTCTCAGAGCCAGAGAGCCTTCTACTGGTAAGAGGTTGATGCTCTCTCTCAGAGCCAGAGAGCCTTCTACTGGTAAGAGGTTGATGCTCTCTCTCAGAGCCAGAGAGCCTTCTACTGGTAAGAGGTTGATGCTCTCTCTCAGAGCCAGAGAGCCTTCTACTGGTAAGAGGTTGATGCTCTCTCTCAGAGCCAGAGAGCCTTCTACTGGTAAGAGGTTGATGCTCTCTCTCAGAGCCAGAGAGCCTTCTACTGGTAAGAGGTTGATGCTCTCTCTCAGAGCCAGAGAGCCTTCTACTGGTAAGAGGTTGATGCTCTCTCTCAGAGCCAGAGAGCCTTCTACTGGTAAGAGGTTGATGCTCTCTCTCAGAGCCAGAGGAGCCTTCTACTGGTAAGAGGTTGATGCTCTCTCTCAGAGCCAGAGAGCCTTCTACTGGTAAGAGGTTGATGCTCTCTCTCAGAGCCAGAGAGCCTTCTACTGGTAAGAGGTTGATGCTCTCTCTCAGAGCCAGAGAGCCTTCTACTGGTAAGAGGTTGATGCTCCTTCTCAGAGCCAGAGAGCCTTCTACTGGTAAGAGGTTGATGCTCTCTCTCAGAGCCAGAGAGCCTTCTACTGGTAAGAGGTTGATGCTCCTTCTCAGAGCCAGAGAGAAAGCGCCTCCTGTGTGGGTTTTATTCAGATCCGCCTTGGAAATTTTGAGACACCAGCTCCACTAGCTGTGAAACAGGAGCGTCTGTGTGTGTGTGTGTGTGTGTGTGCATGGTGTGGTGTGGTGTGTGTGTGTGCATGTGTGTGTTTGCGTGTGCGTGCGTGTGTGTGGGTGGGGCCCCTTGAGTATGACAGCCTGTCAACTTCCTGTGACGACAAGACCTAGACGGGAAGTGTTTCTCCTGGGAGTTCAAATGCATAACTCTGGCTGCACCTCAACCATAATTCACCCCCTTCCTGTCTCCTCCCTCCTCCTCTCCTCTCCTCCCTCACCTCCCTCTCCTCTCCTCTCCTCTCCTCCCTCCTCCCTCTCCTCTCCTCCCTCTCCTCCCTCTCCTCTCCTCCCTCCTCCTCTCCACTCCTCTCCCCTCCTCTCCTCCCTCCTCTCCTCTCCTCTCCTCTCCTCTCCCCTCCTCTCCTTCCTCCTCCCCTCCTCCCTCCTCCCCTCCTCCTCTCCTCTCCTCTCCCCCTCCTCCCTCCTCCTCCCCTCTCCTCCCTCTCCCTCCTCTCCCCTCCTCTCCTCCCTCTCCTCTCCTCCCTTTCCTCTCCTCTCCTCCCTCTCCTCCTCTCTCTCCTCTTTTCCCTCTCTCTCCCTCCTCTCCTCTCCCTCCTCCCTCCTCCCTCCTCTCCACTCCTCTCCTCTCCACTGACCCTCATCCCTTCCTAAGCAGCTGTGACTCATCTGAACAAACATCCTAATCCACCTCACCACTGGAGCTATAGTCCTAATACACACACACACACACACACACACCTCCTCAGGTCAGTTACCAGAAACAGATGATTCAGCCAGTCAACTCCTCAGGTTTGTTACCAGAAACAGATGATTCAGCCAGTCAACTCCTCAGGTTTGTTACCAGAAACAGATGATTCAGCCAGTCAACTCCTCACTGCAGGATGTAGGGCTTTTATCAACAAGTGTCTTCTACAGGTATATATGTTCACATTCTCCTCCAGTCGGTTGATTCCCACCCCCCTCTGCCTCACAGAAAGTCCATAGATACGGAGCTGATAAACTCCAGTCCAGATACGGAGCGATAAACTACAGTTCAGATACGGAGCGATAAACTACAGTTCAGATCACGGAACGATAAACTACAGTCCAGATGCGGAACGGTAAGCTCCAGTCCAGATACGGAGCGATAAACTACAGTTCAGATACGGAACGATAAACTACAGTTCAGATGCGGAGCGATAAACTACAGTCCAGATACGGAATGGTAAACTCCAGTCCAGATACGGAACGATAAACTACAGTTCAGATACGGAACGATAAACTACAGTTCAGATACGGAACGATAAACTACAGTCCAGATACGGAACGGTAAACTCCAGTCCAGATACGGAACGGTAAACTCCAGTTCAAATACGCAACACTAATCTCCAGGTTTGCCTCTTCTATCTGTGCACGAGGGAGTATTAGTCCCATGTCCCAGTCTAAACAACATGCATTCGTTCTCTTCCTCCGTTACTGACCCCCGAAAATAACGGCAGGTGCATTGTTGTCCTCCTCGCGCTGTTGCTCACTCTATTTAGCTAATTATGATCCCCAGGCCACGACAGTGCGGGAGAGAAGGAGGGGTGGGATTCATAAGAGGATTAGAAAGCCTGAGCCATCTGTGTTCAGGGGGAATTAACCACTACTGTACCGTACACACAATCAGGCAGACAGACAGAGACAGGCACATACACACACACACAAGCACTGATACACGCAGACACACACACAAACAAAGACAGAAGTACAGACATACAGACATAGAAAACACCAAAAAGTGTAATGACATTGGGCGATTGTTATTGGGTCTACACTCTTCTAGCCTGAATTAATGTACAGTGGGGCAAAAAAGTATTTAGTCAGCCACCAATTGTGCAAGTTCTCCCACTTAAATAGATGAGAGAGGCCTGTAAATTTGCAAATAAATTCATTAAAAATCCTACAATGTGATTTTCAGGATTTCTTTTTCTCATTTTGTCTGTCATAGTTGAAGTGTACCTATGATGAAAATTACAGACCTCTCTCATCTTTTTAAGTGGGAGAACTTGACTAAATACTTTTTTGCCCCACTGTATGTGTCTGTCTGACAAAAGAAAAAAACAGTTGGGACAGCTGAAAAGATATGGGACAGTCCTGAGATGACAGCTGAAAAGATATGGGACTGTCCTGAGATGACAGCTGAAAAGATATGGGACTGTCCTGAGATGACAGCTGAAAAGATATGGGACTGTCCTGAGATGACAGCTGAAAAGATATGGGACTGTTCTGAGATGACACCTGAATAGGGACTGAGATACAGGACTGTCCCGTGATGACACCTGAATAGGGACTGAGATACAGGACTGTCCTGTGATGACACCTGAATAGGGACTGAGATATGGGACTGTCCCGTGATGACACCTGAAAAGGGACTGAGATACAGGACTGTCCCGTGATGACACCTGAATAGGGACTGAGATACAGGACTGTCCTGTGATGACACCTGAATAGGGACTGAGATACAGGACTGTCCCGTGATGACACCTGAATAGGGACTGAGATATGGGACTGTCCTGTGATGACACCTGAATAGGGACTGAGATACAGGACTGTCCCATGATGACACCTGAATAGGGACTGAGATACAGGACTGTCCTGTGATGACACCTGAATAGGGACTGAGATACAGGACTGTCCCGTGATGACACCTGAATAGGGACTGAGATATGGGACTGTCCTGAGATGACACCTGAATAGGGACTGAGATACAGGACTGTCCCGTGATGACACCTGAATAGGGACTGAGATACAGGACTGTCCCGTGATGACACCTGAATAGGGACTGAGATACAGGACTGTCCTGTGATGACACCTGAATAGGGACTGAGATATGGGACTGTCCTGTGATGACACCTGAAAAGGGACTGAGATACAGGACTGTCCTGTGATGACACCTGAATAGGGACTGAGATACAGGACTGTCCCGTGATGACACCTGAATAGGGACTGAGATACAGGACTGTCCTGTGATGACACCTGAATAGGGACTGAGATACAGGACTGTCCCGTGATGACACCTGAATAGGGACTGAGATATGGGACTGTCCTGAGATGACACCTGAATAGGGACTGAGATACAGGACTGTCCCGTGATGACACCTGAATAGGGACTGAGATACAGGACTGTCCCGTGATGACACCTGAATAGGGACTGAGATACAGGACTGTCCTGTGATGACACCTGAATAGGGACTGAGATATGGGACTGTCCTGTGATGACACCTGAAAAGGGACTGAGATACAGGACTGTCCTGTGATGACACCTGAATAGGGACTGAGATACAGGACTGTCCCGTGATGACACCTGAATAGGGACTGAGATACAGGACTGTCCTGTGATGACACCTGAATAGGGACTGAGATACAGGACTGTCCCGTGATGACACCTGAATAGGGACTGAGATACAGGACTGTCCTGTGATGACACCTGAATAGGGACTGAGATACAGGACTGTCCCGTGATGACACCTGAATAGGGACTGAGATACAGGACTGTCCCGTGATGACACCTGAATAGGGACTGAGATACAGGACTGTCCTGAGATGACACCTGAATAGGGACTGAGATATGGGACTGTCCCGTGATGACACCTGAATAGGGACTGAGATATGGGACTGTCCCGTGATGACACCTGAATAGGGACTGAGATACAGGACTGTCCCGTGATGACACCTGAATAGGGACTGAGATACAGGACTGTCCCGTGATGACACCTGAATAGGGACTGAGATACAGGACTGTCCCGTGATGACACCTGAATAGGGACTGAGATACAGGACTGTCCTGTGATGACACCTGAATAGGGACTGAGATACAGGACTGTCCTGTGATGACACCTGAATAGGGACTGAGATACAGGACTGTCCCGTGATGACAGCTGAAAAGGGACTGAGATACAGGACTGTCCTGAGATGACACCTGAATAGGGACTGAGATACAGGACTGTCCTGAGATGACACCTGAATAGGGACTGAGATACAGGACTGTCCCGTGATGACACCTGAATAGGGACTGAGATATGGGACTGTCCCGTGATGACACCTGAATAGGGACTGAGATACAGGACTGTCCTGTGATGACACCTGAATAGGGACTGAGATACAGGACTGTCCCGTGATGACACCTGAATAGGGACTGAGATACAGGACTGTCCCGTGATGACACCTGAATAGGGACTGAGATACAGGACTGTCCCGTGATGACACCTGAATAGGGACTGAGATACAGGACTGTCCTGTGATGACACCTGAATAGGGACTGAGATACAGGACTGTCCCGTGATGACACCTGAATAGGGACTGAAATACAGGACTGTCCTGTGATGACACCTGCATAGGGACTGAGATATGGGACTGTCCTGTGATGACACCTGAATAGGGACTGAGATATGGGACTGTCCTGTGATGACACCTGAATAGGGACTGAGATA
>NW_027002819.1:0-5978 GCF_036934945.1 Oncorhynchus masou masou | reverse complement strand
TACTGTTATTAATACACTACCTACTGTTATTAATACACTACCTACTGTTATTAATATACTACCTACTGTTATTAATATACTACCTACTGTTATTAATATACTACCTACTGTTATTAATATATTACCTACTGTATCTACTGTTATTAATATACTACCTACTGTTATTAATATACTACCTACTGTTATTAATATACTACCTACTGTATCTACTGTTATTAATATACTACCTACTGTAACTACTGTTGTTAATATACTACCTACTGTTATTGATATACTACCTACTGTTATTAATATACTACCTACTGTTATTAATATATTACCTACTGTTATTAATATACTACCTACTGTTATTAATATACTACCTACTGTTATTAATATACTACCTACTGTTATTAATATATTACCTACTGTATCTACTGTTATTAATATACTACCTACTGTTATTAATATACTACCTACTGTTATTAATATACTACCTACTGTATCTACTGTTATTAATATACTACCTACTGTAACTACTGTTGTTAATATACTACCTACTGTTATTGATATACTACCTACTGTTATTAATACACTACCTACTGTTATTAATATATTACCTACTGTTATTAATATACTACCTACTGTTATTAATATACTACCTACTGTTATTAATATACTACCTACTGTTATTAATATATTACCTACTGTTATTAATATACTACCTACTGTTATTAATATACTACCTACTGTTATTAATATACTACCTACTGTTATTAATATATTACCTACTGTTATTAATATACTACCTACTGTATCTACTGTTATTAATATACTACCTACTGTTATTAATATACTACCTACTGTTATTAATATATTACCTACTGTTATTAATATATTACCTACTGTTATTAATATACTACCTACTGTTATTAATATATTACCTACTGTTATTAATATACTACCTACTGTATCTACTGTTATTAATATACTACCTACTGTTATTAATATACTACCTACTGTTATTAATATATTACCTACTGTTATTAATATACTACCTACTGTTATTAATATATTACCTACTGTATCTACTGTTATTAATATACTACCTACTGTTATTAATATACTACCTACTGTTATTAATATACTACCTACTGTATCTACTGTTATTAATATACTACCTACTGTTATTAATATACTACCTACTGTATCTACTGTTATTAATATACTACCTACTGTTATTAATATACTACCTACTGTTATTAATATACTACCTACTGTTATTAATATACTACCTACTGTTATTAATATACTACCTACTGTTATTAATATACTACCTACTGTTATTAATACACTACCTACTGTTATTAATATATTACCTACTGTTATTAATATACTACCTACTGTTATTAATATACTACCTACTGTTATTAATATACTACCTACTGTTATTAATATACTTCCTACTGTTATTAATATACTACCTACTGTTATTAATATACTACCTACTGTTATTAATATATTATCTACTGTTATGAATATACTACCTACTGTTATTAATATACTACCTACTGTTATTAATATACTACCTACTGTTATTAATATACTATCTACTGTTATTAATATATTACCTACTGTTATTAATATACTACCTACTGTTATTAATATATTGCCTACTGTTATTAATATACTACCTACTGTTATTAATATATTACCTACTGTACCTACTGTTAATATACTACCTACTGTTATTAATATACTACCTACTGTTATTAATATATTACCTACTGTAACTACTGTTATTAATATACTACCTACTGTTATTAATATACTACCTACTGTTATTAATATATTACCTACTGTTATTAATATACTACCTACTGTTATTAATATACTACCTACTGTATTAATTTACTACCTACTGTATCTACTGTTATTAATATACTACCTACTGTTATTAATATACTACCTACTGTTATTAATATACTATCTACTGTTATTAATATACCACTTACTGTATCTACTGTTATTAATACACTACCTACTGTTATTAATATACTACCTACTGTTATTAATATACTATCTACTGTTATTAATATACTACCTACTGTTATTAATATACTACCTACTGTTATTAATATACTACCTACTGTTATTAATATATTACCTACTGTTATTAATATACTACCTACTGTTATTAATATACTACCTACTGTTATTAATATACTACCTACTGTTATTAATATACTACCTACTGTTATTAATATACTACCTATCTACTGTTATTAATATATTACCTACTGTTATTAATATACTACCTACTGTTATTAATATACTACCTACTGTTATTAATATATTACCTACTGTACCTACTGTTAATATACTACCTACTGTTATTAATATACTACCTACTGTTATTAATATATTACCTACTGTAACTACTGTTATTAATATACTACCTACTGTTATTAATATACTACCTACTGTTATTAATATATTACCTACTGTTATTAATATATTACCTACTGTATCTACTGTTATTAATATACTACCTACTGTTATTAATTTATTACCTACTGTATCTACTGTTATTAATATACTACCTACTGGTATTAATATACTACCTACTGTTATTAATATACTACCTACTGTTATTAATATACTACCTACTGTATCTACTGTTATTAATATACTACCTACTGTAACTACTGTTATTAATATACTACCTACTGTTATTAATACTACCTACTGTTATTAATACACTACCTACTGTTATTAATATATTACCTACTGTTATTAATATACTACCTACTGTTATTAATATACTACCTACTGTTATTAATATACTACCTACTGTTATTAATATACTACCTACTGTTATTAATATACCCTACTGTTATTAATATACTATCTACTGTTATTAATATATTACCTACTGTTATTAATACACTACCTACTGTTATTAATATACTACCTACTGTTATTAATACACTACCTACTGTTATTAATATACTACCTACTGTATCTACTGTTATTAATAAACTACCTACTGTTATTAATATACTACCTACTGTTATTAATATACTACCTACTGTTATTAATATACTACCTACTGTTATTAATACACTACCTACTGTTATTAATATACTACCTACTGTATCTACTGTTATTAATAAACTACCTACTGTTATTAATATACTACCTACTGTTATTAATATACTACCTACTGTTATTAATATACTACCTACTGTTATTAATATACTACCTACTGTATCTACTGTTATTAATATACTACCTACTGTATCTACTGTTATTAATATACTACCTACTGTTATTAATATACTACCTACTGTTATTAATATACTACCTACTGTTATTAATATACTACCTACTGTTATTAATATACTAATTAATTGTTATTAATATACTACCTACTGTTGTCAATATACTACCTACTGTTATTAATATACTACCTACTGTTATTAATATACTACCTACTGTTATTAATACACTACCTACTGTTATTAATACACTACCTACTGTTATTAATATACTACCTACTGTTATTGATACACTACCTACTGTTATTAATATATTACCTACTGTTATTAATATATTACCTACTGTTATTAATATATTACCTACTATATCTACCTACTGTTATTAATATACTACCTACTGTTATTAATATACTACCTACTGTTATTAATATATTACCTACTGTTATTAATATACTACCCATTGTTATTAATATACTACCTACTGTTATTAATATACTACTACTATTATTAATATATTACCTACTGTTATTATTAATATACTACCTACTGTATTAATATATTACCTACTGTTATTAATATACTACCTACTGTTATTAACATACTACCTACTGTTATTAATATATTACCTACTGTTATTAATATATTACCTACTGTATCTATTAATATACTACCTACTGTTATTAATATATTACCTACTGTTATTAATATACTACCTACTGTTATCTACCTACTATTATTAATATACTACCTACTGTTATTATTAATATACTACCTACTGTTATTAATATATTACCTACTGTTATTTATATACTACCTACTGTTATTAATATATTATGTTATTAATATCTACTGTTATTAATATACTACCTACTGTTATTAATATACTACCTACTGTTATTAATATACTACCTACTGTTATTAATATACTACCTACTGTTATTAATATATTACCTACTGTTATTAATATACTACCTACTGTTATTAATATACTACCTACTGTTATTAATATATTACCTACTGTTATTAATATACTACCTACTGTTATTAATATACTACCTACTGTTATTAATATATTACCTACTGTTATTAATATACTACCTACTGTTATTAATATACTACCTACTGTTATTAATATACTACCTACTGTTATTAATATACTACCTACTGTATCTACTGTTATTAATATATTACCTACTGTATCTACTGTTATTAATATACTACCTACTGTTATTAATATACTACCTACTGTTATTAATATACTACCTACTGTTATTAATATACTACCTACTGTTATTAATATATTACCTACTGTTATTAATACACTACCTACTGTTATTAATATACTACCTACTGTTATTAATATACTACCTACTGTTATTAATATACTATCTACTGTTATTAATATATTACCTACTGTTATTAATACACTACCTACTGTTATTAATATATTACCTACTGTTATTAATATACTACCTACTGTTATTAATATACTACCTACTGTTATTAATATACTATTAATATATTAATATACTATCTACTGTTATTAATATACTACCTACTGTTATTAATATACTACCTACTGTTATTAATATATTATCTACTACTGTTATTAATATACTACCTACTGTTATAAATATTCCTACTGTTATTAATATACTACCTACTGTTATTAATATACTATCTACTGTTATTAATATATTACCTACTGTATCTACTGTTATTAATATATTGCCACTGTTATTAATATACTACCTACTGTTATTAATATATTACCTACTGTACCTACTGTTAATATACTACCTACTGTTATTAATATACTACCTACTGTTATTAATATATTACCTACTGTAACTACTGTTATTAATATACTACCTACTGTTATTAATATATTACCTACTGTATCTACTGTTATTAATATACTACCTACTGTTATTAATATACTACCTACTGTTATTAATATACTACCTACTGTTATTAATATATTACCTACTGTTATTAATATACTACCTACTGTTATTAATATACTACCTACTGTTATTAATATACTACCTATATGTCTACTGTTATTAATATACTACCTACTGTATCTACTGTTATTAATATACCTACTGTTATTAATATACTACCTACTGTTATTAATATACTACCTACTGTATCTACTGTTATTAATATACGACCTACTGTTATTAATATACTACCTACTGTATTAATATACTACCTACTGTTATTAATATATTACCTACTGTTATTAATATACTACCTACTGTTATTAATATACTACCTACTGTTATTAATATACTACCTACTGTTATTAATATATTACCTACTGTTATTAATATACTACCTACTGTATCTACTGTTATTAATATACTACCTACTGTTATTAACATACTACCTACTGTTATTAATATATTACCTACTGTTATTAATATATTACCTACTGTTATTAATATACTACCTACTGTTATTAATATATTACCTACTGTTATTAATATACTACCTACTGTATCTACTGTTATTAATATACTACCTACTGTTATTAATATACTACCTACTGTTATTAATATATTACCTACTGTTATTTATATACTACCTACTGTTATTAATATATTACCTACTGTATCTACTGTTATTAATATACTACCTACTGTTATTAATATACTACCTACTGTTATTAATATACTACCTACTGTATCTACTGTTATTAATATACTACCT
>NW_027002818.1:0-5981 GCF_036934945.1 Oncorhynchus masou masou | reverse complement strand
TTGGTAAGACCTCACATCCAGAGGAGGTGTCTCTTTCTAGAGGAGCTGGGCAGGGCATTGGTAAGACCTCACATCCAGAGGAGGTGTCTCTTTCTAGAGGAGCTGGGCAGGGCAGGGCATTGGTAAGACCTCACATCCAGAGGAGATGTCTCTTTCTAGAGGAGCTGGGCAGGGCACTTGGTAAGACCTCACATCCAGAGGAGACGTCTCTTTCTAGAGGAGCTGGGCAGGGAGGGCATTGGTAAGACCTCACATCCAGAGGAGGTGTCTCTTTCTAGAGGAGCTGGGCAGGGCATTGGTAAGACCTCACATCCAGAGGAGGCGTCTCTTTCTAGAGGAGCTGGGCAGGGCATTGGTAAGACCTCACATCCAGAGGAGATGTCTCTTTCTAGAGGAGCTGGGCAGAGGCATTGGTAAGACCTCACATCCAGAGGAGAGCGTCTCTTTCTAGAGGAGCTGGGCAGGGCATTGGTAAGACCTCACATCCAGAGGAGATGTCTCTTTCTAGAGGAGCTGGGCAGGGCAGGGCATTGGTAAGACCTCACATCCAGAGGAGATGTCTCTTTCTAGAGGAGCTGGGCAGGGCAGGGCATTGGTAAGACCTCACATCCAGAGGAAGCGTCTCTTTCTAGAGGAGCTGGGCAGGGCATTGGTAAGACCTCACATCCAGAGGAGACGTCTCTTTCTAGAGGAGCAGGGCAGGGCATTGGTAAGACCTCACATCCAGAGGAGAGGTCTCTTTCTAGAGGAGCTGGGCAGGGCCTTGGTAAGACCTCACATCCAGAGGAGATGTCTCTTTCTAGAGGAGCTGGGCAGGGCAGGGCATTGGTAAGACCTCACATCCAGAGGAGGCGTCTCTTTCTAGAGGAGCTGGGCAGGGCCTTGGTAAGACCTCACATCCAGAGGAGACGTCTCTTTCTAGAGGAGCTGGGCAGGGCAGGGCATTGGTAAGACCTCACATCCAGAGGAGGCGTCTCTTTCTAGAGGAGCTGGGCAGGGCATTGGTAAGACCTCACATCCAGAGGAGATGTCTCTTTCTAGTGGAGCTGGGCAGGGCATTGGTAAGACCTCACATCCAGAGGAGGCGTCTCTTTCTAGAGGAGCTGGGCAGGGCAGGGCATTGGTAAGACCTCACATCCAGAGGAAGCGTCTCTTTCTAGAGGAGCTAGGGCAGGGCATTGGTAAGACCTCACATCCAGAGGAAGCGTCTCTTTCTAGAGGAGCAGGGCAGGGCATTGGTAAGACCTCACATCCAGAGGAGATGTCTCTTTCTAGAGGAGCTGGGCAGGGCAGGGCATTGGTAAGACCTCACATCCAGAGGAAGACGTCTCTTTCTAGAGGAGCTGGGCAGGGCATTGGTAAGACCTCACATCCAGAGGAGATGTCTCTTTCTAGAGGAGCTGGGCAGGGCAGGGCATTGGTAAGACCTCACATCCAGAGGAAGTGTCTCTTTCTAGAGGAGCTGGGCAGGGCATTGGTAAGACCTCACATCCAGAGGAGATGTCTCTTTCTAGAGGAGCTGGGCAGGGCAGGGCATTGGTAAGACCTCACATCCAGAGGAGACGTCTCTTTCTAGAGGAGCTGGGCAGGGCATTGGTAAGACCTCACATCCAGAGGAGATGTCTCTTTCTAGAGGAGCTGGGCAGGGCAGGGCATTGGTAAGACCTCACATCCAGAGGAAGCGTCTCTTTCTAGAGGAGCTGGGCAGGGCATTGGTAAGACCTCACATCCAGAGGAGACGTCTCTTTCTAGAGGAGCTGGGCAGGGCAGGGCATTGGTAAGACCTCACATCCAGAGGAGGCGTCTCTTTCTAGAGGAGCTGGGCAGGGCATTGGTAAGACCTCACATCCAGAGGAGATGTCTCTTTCTAGAGGAGCTGGGCAGGGCATTGGTAAGACCTCACATCCAGAGGAGGTGTCTCTTTCTAGAGGAGCTGGGCAGGGCAGGGCATTGGTAAGACCTCACATCCAGAGGAAGCGTCTCTTTCTAGAGGAGCTGGGCAGGGCATTGGTAAGACCTCACATCCAGAGGAGATGTCTCTTTCTAGAGGAGCTGGGCAGGGCAGGGCATTGGTAAGACCTCACATCCAGAGGAGATGTCTCTTTCTAGAGGAGCTGGGCAGGGCAGGGCATTGGTAAGACCTCACATCCAGAGGAGATGTCTCTTTCTAGAGGAGCTGGGCAGGGCATTGGTAAGACCTCACATCCAGAGGAGGCGTCTCTTTCTAGAGGAGCTGGGCAGGGCCTTGGTAAGACCTCACATCCAGAGGAGATGTCTCTTTCTAGAGGAGCTGGGCAGGGCAGGGCATTGGTAAGACCTCACATCCAGAGGAAGCGTCTCTTTCTAGAGGAGCTGGGCAGGGCATTGGTAAGACCTCACATCCAGAGGAGATGTCTCTTTCTAGAGGAGCTGGGCAGGGCATTGGTAAGACCTCACATCCAGAGGAGGCGTCTCTTTCTAGAGGAGCTGGGCAGGGCAGGGCATTGGTAAGACCTCACATCCAGAGGAGATGTCTCTTTCTAGAGGAGCTGGGCAGGGCGCATTGGTAAGACCTCACATCCAGAGGAGGTGTCTCTTTCTAGAGGAGCTGCAGGGCAGGGCATTGGTAAGACCTCACATCCAGAGGAGATGTCTCTTTCTAGAGGAGCTGGGCAGGGCACTTGGTAAGACCTCACATCCAGAGGAGACGTCTCTTTCTAGAGGAGCTGGGCAGGGCAGGGCATTGGTAAGACCTCACATCCAGAGGAGATGTCTCTTTCTAGAGGAGCTGGGCAGGGCATTGGTAAGACCTCACATCCAGAGGAGATGTCTCTTTCTAGAGGAGCTGGGCAGGGCATTGGTAAGACCTCACATCCAGAGGAGATGTCTCTTTCTAGAGGAGCTGGGCAGGGCAGGGCATTGGTAAGACCTCACATCCAGAGGAGATGTCTCTTTCTAGAGGAGCTGGGCAGGGCATTGGTAAGACCTCACATCCAGAGGAGATGTCTCTTTCTAGAGGAGCTGGGCAGGGCAGGGCATTGGTAAGACCTCACATCCAGAGGAGATGTCTCTTTCTAGAGGAGCTGGGCAGGGCAGGGCATTGGTAAGACCTCACATCCAGAGGAGATGTCTCTTTCTAGAGGAGCTGGGCAGGGCAGGGCATTGGTAAGACCTCACATCCAGAGGAGACGTCTCTTTCTAGAGGAGCTGGGCAGGGCATTGGTAAGACCTCACATCCAGAGGAGATGTCTCTTTCTAGAGGAGCTGGGCAGGGAGGCATTGGTAAGACCTCACATCCAGAGGAGATGTCTCTTTCTAGAGGAGCTGGGCAGGGCATTGGTAAGACCTCACATCCAGAGGAGGTGTCTCTTTCTAGAGGAGCTAGGGCAGGGCATTGGTAAGACCTCACATCCAGAGGAGATGTCTCTTTCTAGAGGAGCTGGGCAGGGCATTGGTAAGACCTCACATCCAGAGGAGGCGTCTCTTTCTAGAGGAGCTGGGCAGGAGGCATTGGTAAGACCTCACATCCAGAGGAGGCGTCTCTTTCTAGAGGAGCTGGGCAGGGCAGGGCATTGGTAAGACCTCACATCCAGAGGAGATGTCTCTTTCTAGAGGAGCTGGGCAGGGCATTGGTAAGACCTCACATCCAGAGGAGATGTCTCTTTCTAGAGGAGCTGGGCAGGGCATTGGTAAGACCTCACATCCAGAGGAGATGTCTCTTTCTAGAGGAGCTGGGCAGGGCATTGGTAAGACCTCACATCCAGAGGAGATGTCTCTTTCTAGAGGAGCTGGGCAGGGGCATTGGTAAGACCTCACATCCAGAGGAGATGTCTCTTTCTAGAGGAGCTGGGCAGGGCAGGCATTGGTAAGACCTCACATCCAGAGGAGGCGTCTCTTTCTAGAGGAGCTGGGCAGGGCAGGGCATTGGTAAGACCTCACATCCAGAGGAGATGTCTCTTTCTAGAGGAGCTGGGCAGGGCAGGGCATTGGTAAGACCTCACATCCAGAGGAGAGCGTCTCTTTCTAGAGGAGCTGGGCAGGGCATTGGTAAGACCTCACATCCAGAGGAGGTGTCTCTTTCTAGAGGAGCTGGGCAGGGCATTGGTAAGACCTCACATCCAGAGGAGGTGTCTCTTTCTAGAGGAGCTGGGCAGGGCAGGGCAGGGCATTGGTAAGACCTCACATCCAGAGGAGATGTCTCTTTCTAGAGGAGCTGGGCAGGGCAGGGCATTGGTAAGACCTCACATCCAGAGGAAGCGTCTCTTTCTAGAGGAGCAGGGCAGGGCATTGGTAAGACCTCACATCCAGAGGAGGCGTCTCTTTCTAGAGGAGCTGGGCAGGGCAGGGCATTGGTAAGACCTCACATCCAGAGGAGGCGTCTCTTTCTAGAGGAGCTGGGCAGGGCAGGGCATTGGTAAGACCTCACATCCAGAGGAGACGTCTCTTTCTAGAGGAGCTGGGCAGGGCATTGGTAAGACCTCACATCCAGAGGAGATGTCTCTTTCTAGAGGAGCTGGGCAGGGCATTGGTAAGACCTCACATCCAGAGGAGGTGTCTCTTTCTAGAGGAGCTGGGCAGGGCAGGGCATTGGTAAGACCTCACATCCAGAGGAGATGTCTCTTTCTAGAGGAGCTGGGCAGGGCAGGGCATTGGTAAGACCTCACATCCAGAGGAGGCGTCTCTTTCTAGAGGAGCTGGGCAGGGCATTGGTAAGACCTCACATCCAGAGGAGGCGTCTCTTTCTAGAGGAGCTAGGCGGGCAGGGCATTGGTAAGACCTCACATCCAGAGGAGATGTCTCTTTCTAGAGGAGCTGGGCAGGGCACTTGGTAAGACCTCACATCCAGAGGAGATGTCTCTTTCTAGAGGAGCTGGGCAGGGCAGGCTTGGTAAGACCTCACATCCAGAGGAGATGTCTCTTTCTAGAGGAGCTGGGCAGGGCATTGGTAAGACCTCACATCCAGAGGAAGCGTCTCTTTCTAGAGGAGCTAGGGCAGGGCATTGGTAAGACCTCACATCCAGAGGAGATGTCTCTTTCTAGAGGAGCTGGGCAGGGCCTTGGTAAGACCTCACATCCAGAGGAGATGTCTCTTTCTAGAGGAGCTGGGCAGGGCAGGGCATTGGTAAGACCTCACATCCAGAGGAGATGTCTCTTTCTAGAGGAGCTGGGCAGGGCATTGGTAAGACCTCACATCCAGAGGAGACGTCTCTTTCTAGAGGAGCTGGGCAGGGCAGGGCATTGGTAAGACCTCACATCCAGAGGAGGCGTCTCTTTCTAGAGGAGCTGGGCAGGGCATTGGTAAGACCTCACATCCAGAGGAGGCGTCTCTTTCTAGAGGAGCTGGGCAGGGCATTGGTAAGACCTCACATCCAGAGGAGGCGTCTCTTTCTAGAGGAGCTGGGCAGGGCAGGGCATTGGTAAGACCTCACATCCAGAGGAAGCGTCTCTTTCTAGAGGAGCTGGGCAGGAGCATTGGTAAGACCTCACATCCAGAGGAGATGTCTCTTTCTAGAGGAGCTGGGCAGGGGCATTGGTAAGACCTCACATCCAGAGGAGGTGTCTCTTTCTAGAGGAGCTGGGCAGGGCAGGGCATTGGTAAGACCTCACATCCAGAGGAGATGTCTCTTTCTAGAGGAGCTGGGCAGGGCAGGGCATTGGTAAGACCTCACATCCAGAGGAGGTGTCTCTTTCTAGAGGAGCTGGGCAGGGCAGGGCATTGGTAAGACCTCACATCCAGAGGAGGTGTCTCTTTCTAGAGGAGCTGGGCAGGGCAGGGCATTGGTAAGACCTCACATCCAGAGGAAGCGTCTCTTTCTAGAGGAGCTGGGCAGGGCATTGGTAAGACCTCACATCCAGAGGAGGCGTCTCTTTCTAGAGGGGCTGGGCAGGGCATTGGTAAGACCTCACATCCAGAGGAGATGTCTCTTTCTAGAGGAGCTGGGCAGGGCATTGGTAAGACCTCACATCCAGAGGAGGTTTCTCTTTCTAGAGGAGCTGGGCAG
>NW_027002817.1:0-5981 GCF_036934945.1 Oncorhynchus masou masou | reverse complement strand
TCAATCCCTTCAGAAATGGGATTGAACCATAGACCATTAAATTATAATTGGACTCAATTCTGCTTTTCTTCTGTTTACTACTTAATTTCAGAACTTTTCTATAAACTTTCACTTTGCAAGTGTGGAGTAGGTTGTGTAAATAAGTGGGAAACATCCCAATTTTAATGCTTTTAATAATTTACTTGTACATTTAAAAACAAATGTATTATTTGACAACAAAAAACCAGAAGGGCGCTCAACCAATGTTGAGTTGAGGTCTCTCTCCTCTGCTCTCATCCTTCTAGACCTATCGGCTGCCTTCGATACTGTGAACCATCAGATCCTCCTCTCCACCCTCTCCGAGTTGGGCATCTCCGGCGCGGCCCACGCTTGGATTGCGTCCTACCTGACAGGTCGCTCCTACCAGGTGGCGTGGCGAGAATCTGTCTCCTCGCCACGCGCTCTCACCACTGGTGTCCCCCAGGGCTCTGTTCTAGGCCCTCTCCTATTCTCGCTATACACCAAGTCACTTGGCTCTGTCATAACCTCACATGGTCTCTCCTATCATTGCTATGCAGACGACACACAATTAATCTTCTCCTTTCCCCCTTCTGATGACCAGGTGGCGAATCGCATCTCTGCATGTCTGGCAGACATATCAGTGTGGATGACGGATCACCACCTCAAGCTGAACCTCGGCAAGACGGAGCTGCTCTTCCTCCCGGGGAAGGACTGCCCGTTCCATGATCTCGCCATCACGGTTGACAACTCCATTGTGTCCTCCTCCCAGAGCGCTAAGAACCTTGGCGTGATCCTGGACAACACCCTGTCGTTCTCAACCAACATCATGGCGGTGGCCCGTTCCTGTAGGTTCATGCTCTACAACATCCGCAGAGTACGACCCTGCCTCACACAGGAAGCGGCGCAGGTCCTAATCCAGGCACTTGTCATCTCCCGTCTGGATTACTGCAACTCGCTGTTGGCTGGGCTCCCTGCCTGTGCCATTAAACCCCTACAACTCATCCAGAACGCCGCAGCCCGTCTGGTGTTCAACCTTCCCAAGTTCTCTCACGTCACCCCGCTCCTCCGCTCTCTCCACTGGCTTCCAGTTGAAGCTCGCATCCGCTACAAGACCATGGTGCTTGCCTACAGGCTGTGAGGAACGGCACGCCGAGTACCTCCAGGCTCTGATCAGGCCCACACCCAAACAAGGACACTGCGTTCATCCACCTCTGGCCTGCTCGCCTCCCTACCATTGAGGAAGTACAGTTCCCGCTCAGCCCAGTCAAAACTGTTCGCTGCTCTGGCCCCCCAATGGTGGAACAAACTCCCTCACGACGCCAGGACAGCGGAGTCAATCACCACCTTCCGGAGACACCTGAAACCCCACCTCTTCAAGGAATACCTAGGATAGGATAAGTAATCCTTCTCACCACCCCCCCTTAATGATTTAGATGCACTATTGTAAAGTGGCTGTTCCACTGGATGTCAGAAGGTGAATTCACCAATTTGTAAGTCGCTCTGGATAAGAGCGTCTGCTAAATGACTTAAATGTAAATGTAAATGTAACTATACAACTTCTACTACTACTACTACCCTTTATATCATCCAATAATATATAATGAAAAACACTCAACATTCTTTTTATAGCAGGAAGTAAAGGGACTGGACAAGGCTTTGCCTATAGCTGAAAAAACATCCTGGAAATGAGCGAACGCTTCCTTGGTTTCTTCTTGGTGGAGCATACACTCTCTGTTCGGCAGGATTCTTGATCATTGACAATTGCTGAAAAAAAAAATGTAAATATAACATTTTCTTTAACTGACCCTAGTTGGTGTGAAGAATTACTATTGCATTATTATTATTTAAATTGTAATATTCTACATTATTTACAAATGTAGGGCGGCAGGTAGCCTCGCAGTCTCAATCCGCCTATTTAACGCAGAAGTGTTACATAGGCCCCCCCCAGGGCTTAGACTGTTTAGTGCCAAAAAGAAGGTGATAAAAACATTTAAAATGATATATATACATATGAATATAAATATATATTTGTCAACTTTCTTATATCTCTCAGATTTAGGACAGACACTTCAGTTCCATGTAGTGAATCTGTTATTCAATGCGTTTGTATGGGCAAATAGCAGTAAGGCCGATACAAACTCCTCGGCCCAGACAGGGCTTAGACTCTTGTGGGTTAAAAAGCATGATCATTACAAAGGTGCAACTCGTGCTGGGGTCAATAAAAGGCCACGCTAAAATGTGCAGTTTTGTCACACCACACAATGCCACAGATGTCTCAGAGACAGAGACTGAGAAAAATAGGAGCAAGGAAAAACGCTGGTTGACTTGTTTTGAGGGAGCGTGCAATTGGCATGCTGACTGCAGGAATGTCCACCAGAGCTGTGGCCAGAGAATTGAATGTTTATTTCTTTACCATAAGCCGCCTTCAATGTCGTTTTAGAGAATTTGGCAGTATGTCCAACCGGCCTCACAACCACAGACCAAGTATATGGCGTCATGTTGGCTGTAGGGTTATGGTGTGTGCAGGCATAATCTACGGACAACGAACATAATTGCATTTTATCAATGGCAATTTGAATACACAGAGATACCGTCACGAGATCCTTAGGCCCATTGTCGTGCCATTCATCCACCGCCATCACCTCATGTTTCAGCATGATAATGCATGGACCCATGTCGAAAGGCCTGCATACTCACCAGACATGTCACCCATTTAGCATGTTTGTGATGCTCTGGATTGACGTGTTCAACAGCGTGTTCCAGTTCCCACCAATATTCAACAACTTCGCACAGCTATTGAAGAGGAGTGGGACAACATTCCATAGGCCACAATCAACAGCCTGATCAACTCTATGCGAAGGAGAAGTGACACGCTGCATGAGGCAAATGGTGATCACACCAGATACTGACTGGTTTTCTGATCCACGCCCCTACCTTTTTTTAAGGTATCTGTGATGAACATATGCATATCTGTATTCCCAGTCATGTGAAATCCATAGATAAGGGCCTAATGAGCATATTTCAATTGACTGCTTTCCATATATGAACTGAAACTCAAAAAATCTTTGAAATTGTTGCATGTTGCGTTTATATTTTTGTTCAGTACACATTTGAGTGTATTGACTTACCTGTTTCACTGACGGCAGGGGTCTGGTTCTGGGAAGGTGTTGGAGTGCAGTGGTTCTTCTTGTTGTCCTTCTTTGTACACTGGGTAACAAACAGTCATTTATACAGTAGGAGAAATTGCACACAAAGGGTATCAGTGTTTACCATCATACTGTACGTAATGAATAAAAATAATCTTTATAATTTGTATTTTGATGACATATGTACCTTTGGGATGAGTCCACAGAGAGCGCTGAATCTTCCTCTCTCTTTTCCTTTCTACCAGTTGTTGGAAGCCCAGAATGACCTACCTCGTCACTGCCAAGTGCATTGTGTGATGACAACTGGGTCATGGAGGGAGGTGAAGAGCTAGCCTCATTGCATTTAGCTAGTAGTTCCCTAGTTAATGATTTGACCAGGGCATCGTCAAATGCATAATCCGTTGACTTCATTGCAACCTGGAGCATCTTCTCTGACCCGAATTCTTGAAGAAGCCCCATGTAGACAGCCTTGAAAATCTTTTTGATTTTCAGATTCTGGGGGTAGGCTTGAGTTTGTTCAGGGCCTGAGGTGCCACAGAACTCAGACAGAATCCTCTTTGTGAGAACTCTTGATGTTTCACCAATGTCGGAGGATTCCAGTAATGTGATAGGGGTGATCATTGACAGCAATCTAACAATCAGTAAAAGTACCAAAGAGGTGTAGTCATTGCTAGTGGAGTCAAATAATGCATGTGTATCAGAGTCCATGGCTGATGTAGTTGATGGATGCACAGAGACACTAGACATCTCCAGATCTTTGTTGTCCATCTTGGATTCCACCTCTCCTAAAACTTGAATATGCACAGTTCCACCATTGTGTGTGCTACTGCCAGACAGAGAGGGTTTAGGAAATGATTTGGCACTAGACTGACGGCTAGTGGTCATGAGAGCCGGTCTGCCAGAGTCAAGTGTTCCAGCATCAGTTGGGGACAACCCATTGATTATGTTCATCAACTCTGATAATTCTTCTGATGAATTGGAGGCCACAGAACAGGTATCCATGACCTGATTGACCATTATATTGGTGAAAAGGCTCTTTGTGTCACAGTAAACCTGTGTGGAACTAATGGAGGTGGCAGAAGAGTTCGGGATAAGCTGACTTGTTTCCTGCAGAGAACCATCAGAGATGATAGTTTGGCAGAAATCGGATCCTTGTGATGGTGGAGGAAGCCAGAAGACAATCTGCTGTAGCAGACGTTTTATTGACTCCGTAGCAAAGGAGTACACAAGGTCAGATGGGAACTCCCTGGATTCTTCAGAAGCATTCAATCCTGTCTTCAGCTTCAAAAGAATAGAGTCAGACACGCTCTTGCCAGCTGGCACAAAAGAGCCTGGGGGTGTTGTGACTTTTATGAGCTCATAAACTTTGTCAGTGAGCTCATGTGAGAAGTTCTGAAGACCGTCCCTGGGGCTGAGTCTCGCAAGTCTTCTTGTAAAAGAAGTGACATCATCTGCAGTGGCTATGTGTTCCGTATCTTCTCTTGGAATGACCTCCATAACAGTGTCAACTATGGCAGAGATGGTTTGCCTTGTGTAATTTGTTGACCCTTGTGAATGAGTTGAGGAGTCACTCATATCAATGACCGAACTCTAATGATAGGACAATATATTTCAACAGGCCACTCATTGGGGACTGGAGTGCCTGGAAGAGAATTTGTAAAATCACTCTGAGACCCTCTGGTCATGGCAGAGGTGATGGACAGGGAGGACTTTGAGGAGGATGGGCTGTGTATCTCGTGTCTATCAGTTCTCACCATGTCAACATCCTCCAACATGGAGCCCACGATGGAACGAGTCAAGAGGCCTTTCTCTGAGGTGCTCATCCTCTCTGACATAGACACTCTCCTCTGGATTGTCATCAGAGTCTGACTAATTAAGGCTTTGGAATAATTTGCCATGCTGGTCTGGCTGCCTTCATGTACACTGTAAATCATTTGTGTAGAAGTAGCTGTTCTGCATATGGATTCGGCATGTTTGGGGGCCTCAACCACATTGTCTAGGAGGACCGGTTGTTGCTGGGCAAAAAAATCCTTGACCTTGGTGAACACATTGTTGAACAGGTTAACAGTGCCTGGCCAAATGATCTTTCCTTTCACATTGGCCCCGTTGTGAACACTGACAGGAAGGGTTGAAGCTGACAGGGATCTCTCTAACTGGCCAGACACTGAAGCATCAGACATTTTAGTCATCTGGGTGAAGCTATTAACGTCTTTAGTGATGCTTCTGACGATGTTGGATGCTGCAGAATTGGTGTGCAGAGAAGAGGTGAATAAAGATGGAGTTCCACTCTTCTGAAGGATTTTGACATCTCTATCATCACCATCATTACTGGACTCTGCACAAATGTCTGCACTTCTACCATCAAGGCTGGTATTTACAATACCAATTAACCCTGATTGAAGGATCCCACCAGCCATATGTGAGGCTTTAGTTTGAAATTCATCAGTACATAGTTTGTCAAAGGCTGTGGATTTAAGACTTCTAGAGGATGCCTCCTCCTCATCATTGTTGATCTCACCATGCAGATTGTCCTGTGTATTGACAGCATAGTCATCAACAGATAAATATGATTTGGAGGCGGCAAGGACGTCAATCTGAGAAACATGGCATCCAAAAGCTTGGACAGGTCTTCTGTATCTCCTTTTAGGCTAGAGAGGCATTCCTCCATGGATTCCTCAGAGTGATACACAGTGAGGATCACTAATGACCTCCTTGGTACAGGTTTGAAGGTCCGCTTGGATTTCAACAGAATCCCTATTCAAGTCACCTGAGAATCTAAACTTTCACTAGGAGCCTGTTTGAGAGTCTCATCATATATTGGTGTAACACCATCGA
>NW_027002816.1:0-5981 GCF_036934945.1 Oncorhynchus masou masou | reverse complement strand
TCGTCTGTGTCTCTGTCTCTGTCTGTGTCTCTGTCTCTGTCTCTCTCTGTCTCTGGCTATCTCTCTCAATTCAATTCAAGGGCTTTATTGGCATGGGAAACATGTGCTAACATTGCCAAAGCAAGTGAGGTAGATAATATATAAAGTGAATATAAAAAGTGAAATTAACAGTAAACATTACACATACAGAAGTTTCAAAACAATAAAGACATTACAAATGTCATATTATATATATATATATATATATATATATATATACAGTGTTTTAACAATGTACAAATGGTCAAGGTATACAAGGGAAAATAAATTAGCATAAATATGGGTTGTATTTACAATGGTGTTTGTTTTTCACTGGTTGCCCTTTTCTCGTGACAACAGGTCACAAATCTTGCTGCTGTGATGGCACACTGTGGAATTTCACCCAGTAGATATGGGAGTTTATCAAAATTGGATTTGTTTTCGTATTCTTTGTGGATCTGTGTAATCTGAGGGAAATATGTCTCTCTAATATGGTCATACATTGGGCAGGAGGTTAGGGAGTGCAGCTCAGTTTCCACCTCATTTTGTGGGCAGTGAGCACATAGCCTGTCTTCTCTTGAGAGCCAGGTCTGTCTATGCGGCCTTTCTCAATAGCAAGGCTATGCTCACTTAGTCTGTACATAGTCATAGCTTTCCTTAAGTTTGGGTCAGTCACAGTGGTCAGGTATTCTGCCGCTGTGTACTCTCTGTGTAGGGCCAAATAGCATTCTAGTTTGCTCTGTTTTTTTGTAAATTCTTTCCAATGTGTCAAGTAATTATCTTTTTGTTTTCTCATGATTTGGTTGGGTCTAATTATGCTGATGTCCTGGGGCTCTGTAGGGTGTGTTTGTGTTTGTGAACAGAGCCCCAGGACCAGCTTGCTTAGGGGACTCTTCTCAGGTTCATCTCTGTAGGTGATGGCTTTGTTATGGAAGGTTTGGGAATCGCTTCCTTTTAGGTGGTTATAGAATTTAACGGCTCTTTTCTGGATTTTGATAATTAGTGGGTATCGGCCTAATTCTGCTCTGCATGCATTATTTGGTGTTCTACGTTGTATTTGGTGTTCTACGTTATTTTTGCAGAATTCTGCATGCAGAGTCTCAATTTGGTGTTTGTCCCATTTTGTGAAGTCTTGGTTGGTGAGCGGACCCCAGACCTCACAACCATAAAGGGCAATGTGCTCTATGACTGATTCAAGTATTTTTAGCCAAATCCTAATTGGTATGTTGAAATTTATGTTCCTTTTGATGGCATAGAATGCCCTTCTTGCCTTGTCTCTCAGATCGTTCACAGCTTTGTGGAAGTTACCTGTGGCGCTGATGTTTAGGCCAAGGTATGTATAGTTGTTTGTGTGCTCTAGGGTAACAGTGTCTAGATGGAATTTGTATTTGTGGTCCTGGTGACTGGACCTTTTTTGGAACACCATTATTTTGGTCTTACTGAGATTTACTGTCAGAGCCCAGGTCTGACAGAATCTGTGCATAAGGTCTAGGTGCTACTGTAGGCCCTCCTTGGTTGGTGACAGAAGCACCAGATCATCAGCAAACAGCAGACATTTGACTTCGGATTCTAGTAGGGTGAGGCCGGGTGCTGCAGACTTTTCTAGTGCCCGCGCCAATTCGTTAATATATATGTTGAAGAGGGTGGGGCTTAAGCTGCATCCCTGTCTCACCCCACAACCCTGTGTGAAGAAATGTGTGTGTTTTTTGCCAATTTTAACCGCACACTTGTTGTTTGTGTACATGGATTTTATAATGTCGTATGTTTTACCCCCAACACCACTTTCCATCAATTTGTATAGCAGACCCTCCTGCCAAATTGAGTCGAAGGCTTTTTTGAAATCAACAAAGCATGAGAAGACTTTGCCTTTGTTTTGGTTTGTTTGGTTGACAATTAGGGTGTGCAGGGTGAATACATGGTCTGTTGTACGGTAATTTGGTAAAAAGCCAATTTGACATTTGCTCAGTACATTGTTTTCATTGAGGAAATGTACGAGTCTGCTGTTAATGATAATGCAGAAGATTTTCCCAAGGTTACTGTTGACGCATATTCCACGGTAGTTATTGGGGTCAAATTTGTCTCCACTTTTGTGGATTGCGGTGATCAGTCCTTGGTTCCAAATATTGGGGAAGATGCCAGAGCTAAGGATGATGTTAAAGAGTTTTAGTATAGCCAATTGGAATTTGTTGTCTGTATGTTTGATCATTTCATTGAGGATACCATCAACACCGCAGGCCTTTTTGGGTTGGAGGGTTTTTATCTCTTCGTCTCTCTCTCTCTCTCTCTTTCTCTCTATGTCTCTCTCAATTCAAGTCAATTCAATTCAAGGGCATTATTGGCATGGGAAACATATGTTAACATTGCCAAAGGAAGTGAAGTAGATAATATACGAAAGTGAAATAAACAATACAAATGAGCAGTAAACATTTCACTCACAGAAGTTCCAAGAGAATAAAGACCTTTCAAATGTCATATTATGTCTATTTACAGTGTTGTAACAATGTGCAAATGGTTAAAGTACAAAAGGGAAAATAATCATCATAAATATGGGTTGTATTTACAAATGTGTTTGTTCTTCACTGGTTGCCCTTTTCTTGTGGCAACAGGTCACAAATCTTGCTGCTGTGATGTCACACTGTGGTATTTCACCCAGTAGATTTGAGAGTTTTTGGATGTGTGTAATCTGACGGAAATATGTGTCTCTAAAATGGTCATAGATTTGCCAGGAGGTTAGCAAGTGCCGCTCAGTTTCCAACTCATTTTGTGGGCAGTGAGCACATAGCCTGTCTTCTCTTGAGAGCCAGGTCTACCTACGGCGGCCTTTCTCAATAGCAAGGCTATGCTCACTGAGTCTGTACATAGTCAAAGCTTTCCTTCAGTTTGGGTCAGTCACAGTAGTCAGGTATTCTGCCACTGTGTACTCCCTGTTTTGGGCCAAATAGCATTCTAGTTTGCTCTGGTTTTATGTTAATTACTTGACACATTGAAAATAATTATGTTCTTGTTTTCTCATGATTTGGTTGGGTCTAATTGTGTTGCTGTACTGAGGCTCTGTGGGGTGTGTTTGTGAACAGAGCCCCAGGACCAGCTTGCTTAGGGGACTCTTCTCCAGGTTCATCTCTCTGTAGGGTGTGTTTGTGAACAGAGCCCCAGGACCAGCTTGCTTAGGGGACTCTTCTCCAGGTTCATCTCTCTGTAGGGTGTGTTTGTGAACAGAGCCCCAGGACCAGCTTGCTTAGGGGACTCTTCTCCAGGTTCATCTCTCTGTAGGGTGTGTTTGTGAACAGAGCCCCAGGACCAGCTTGCTTAGGGACTCTTCTCCAGGTTCATCTCTCTGTAGGGTGTGTTTGTGAACAGAGCCCCAGGACCAGCTTGCTTAGGGGACTCTTCTCCAGGTTCATCTCTCTGTAGGGTGTGTTTGTGAACAGAGCCCCAGGACCAGTTTGTTTAGAGGACTCTTCTCCAGGTTCATCTCTCTGTAGGGTGTGTTTGTGTACAGAGCCCCAGGACCAGCTTGCTTAGGGGACTCTTCTACAGGTTCATCTCTTTGTGGGGTGTGTTTGTGAACAGAGCCCCAGGACCAGCTTGCTTAGGGGACTCTTCTCCAGGTTCATCTCTCTGTAGGGTGTGTTTGTGAACAGAGCCCCAGGACCAGCTTGCTTAGGGGACTCTTCTCCAGGTTCATCTCTCTGCAGGTGATGGCTTTATTATGGAAAGTTTGGGAATCACTTCCTTTTAGGTCGTTGTAGAATTTAACGGCTCTTTTCTGGTTTTTGATAAATAGCGGGTATCGGCCTAATTCTGCTCTCTCTCTGTCTTTCTCTCTGTCTATGTCTCTCTCTGTCTTTTTCTCTCTCTGTCTCTCTCTGTCTCTCTTTCTCTGTCTCTCTCTCTGTCTACCTGTCTCTCTCTTTTTCCCTGTCTGTCTGTCTCTCTCTCTCTCTCTCTGTCTGTCTCTCTATCTCTGTTTACCTGTCTATCTCTCCCTTTTGTCTATCTCTGTTTACCTGTCTCTCTTTTTTCCCCCTGTCTCTCTCTCTCTCTCTCCTGTCTCCCTCTCTCTTCTGCCTCTCTGTCTCTCTCTGTCTCTCTCCTCTCCTGTCTCTCTCTCTCTGCCTCTCTGTCTCTCTGTCTCTGTCTCAGTCTATCTGGTTGTTTAGTAGCTAGGTGCTACATGTAGCTTTGTCTCTGGCCTGGGATCTCATGATCTGTATGTAGTCGTCAGTACTTTAGGCACGGTAAGCTGGGTGTGCATCATACATAAATGATTATGGACTGGAACCATTCTACAGAAGACTTGCAGACTTGCAGACATCCAATCACAGTTAGATGTAGAAGTATCAACTAAATGAACATCATATCGGTATGTTGAGTTACCGTAGTTACCATAGGTCTACTGGTATGTATTCAATTGGAATGGATCAATATTGTTTTTAATTTGATTGGAAGCTGAGATCTTTGTAGGGGCTGAGGTGTGTGTGTGTGTGTGTGTGTGTGTGTGTGTGTGTGTGTGTGTGTGTGTGTGTGTGTGTGTGTGTGTGTGTGTGTGTGTGTGTAAAGTGACTATGAGCTGGAACTTGAACAAGTCTGTGCCTGCAGTCAGGTGGAATGTCATTAATTAGCAGATGGAGAGCCTCCTTGCTCCACTTCACACAGGCTGTGTGTGTAATCACAGACAGACAGACAGACAGACAGACAGACAGACAGTACTGTGCAGTATGCTAGCAGGATTATCCTTTACTAGAACAGGGTTGTGATGCACAGATTACTAGGACCAAAATAGGACGTGTCCTTCTCACACTTATAAAAAGGAAAGGTGTTGATTGGGCGATCAGAGCCTCCTCCATCTTCCTGTTCAAACAGCAGAGTGGATAGGAGAGGCTGGGCTGCATGCCAAATGAATCCCTATTCCCTCCAATGCACTTCTTTGGAGCCCTATGGCCTGATACTGGTCCCAAAGAGTCAAACAGCAGGCTACTACTATACTATTACTACTATACTACTACTACTACTATTAGTATTATTACTACTACTACTACTATTACTACTACTACTACTACTATTATATTACTACTACTACTATTAGTATTACTACTACTACTACTATACTACTACTACTACTATTACTACTATACTACTACTACTACTAATACTAGTATTATTACTACTACTACTATTACTACTATACTACTACTACTACTATACTATTACTACTATACTACTACTACTACTAATACTAGTATTATTACTACTACTACGACGACTACTACTATTAGTATTATTACTAATACTACTACTACTATATACTACTACTATACTACTACTACTACTACTATTAGTATTATTACTACTACTACTACTATTACTACTACTACTACTACTATTATTACTACTACTACTATTAGTATTATTACTACTACTACTACTACTATTAGTATTATTACTACTACTACTATTAGTATTATTACTACTACTACTATTAGTATTATTAATATTAATAATAATATTAGTATTATTACTACTACTACTATTAGTATATTACTACTACTAGTATTATTACTACTATTATGACTATTACTACTACTACTACTGGTATACTATTACTACTATTACTACTACTACTACTACTATTAGTAGTATTATACTATTATTACTACTACTACTATTAGTATTATTACTACTACTACTACTATTAGTATTATTATTACTACTACTACTATTAGTATTATTACTACTACTATTACTACTACTACTACTACTACTATTAGTATTATTACTACTACTACTATTAGTATTATTACTACTACTACTATTAGTATTATTACTACTACTACTATTAGTATTATTACTACCACTACTACTATTAGTATTATTACTACTACTACTATTAGTATTATTACTAATTACTACTATTAGTATTATTATTACTACTACTACTACTATTAGTATTATTACTACTACTA